>NC_034593.1:16145408-16149889 GCF_900095145.1 Mus pahari | reverse complement strand
GGAGGGAGGAGGGAGGGGGAGGGAGGGAGGGAGGGAGGGAGGAAGGAAGGAAGGAAGGAAGGAAGGAAGGAAGGAAGGAAGGAAGGAAGGACACTTCTAGGAGGATAGGGTCTATAAGGCCGCCTGACCTCTGTCAGGAACACAGTAAAACCTTCCCCTAGGACTGCCACTAGGGTTTTATACACTTTAGCTCTCTCTGGGCACTTCCTTCCACTCCTGGCCCCACTCCTCCAGGCATATGTATCAGGTCTCATATATGAGGGTCCCAAGTGACAGGGTGAGGCTACACTCAGGCCAAATGTCATGGCTGAAAGCTGGAAACAGCCCAGACCTGGATGTGGCTTTCCTGCCCACTGGTGGGTCTTGGCAGGGGCCAGTGCACCTTCTCTGTGGGCCTGCCTCCCTGCATGAGAGCACACTGTGTGCTAGGCAGTCAGGTATAATGCCTATCCTTCTCCTTCTTACTGTCCTCCAGAAGCTGACTGCCAAATGGGACAGAGGAAAGAGACCTAGGGGGTAGGGATGGGGAGTAAGAGATAGGCAGACAACACAGGCTGGAAATTGAGGCAGGATGACCTTAATGTAAAAGGATGTGAAATAGAAAAACAGACTCAAAATGGTCTGGGGAGGCCAAATAACACTTCTTCCCTTCTGCTAAGGGCTCTATGCCCCTCTCTGAATCCTTTCGGCTGCCGTCTCTGCGCACACACAGTCGGCTCTGCACACACAGCACCCCCCTCTCTTGACAGGGTTGCACCTTGAGTTAAGGCCCTTAAGTCCACAAAAGAAATCACACTTCTGAGGTGCCAGGCCAAGAGGCTGGGAAAGGGCGTCCAGAGATTACAACCCCAGAGGCAGGCCTTTACAGCCCTGGCCTTCAGAATGACAGTTCTTCCCAAGAGGGCAAGGCTCTCGTGCCTGCCGTTACATCCTTGGCACTTGCTACTGAGTCTGCTACATAGCATGCACTCAGTAACCAGAACCCTATTAAAAATGGGGTATTGAACTAAACAAAGAATTCTCAACTGAGGAATACTGAATGGCTGAGAAGCAACTAATGAAGTGTTCAACATCCCCAATCATCAGGGAAATGCAAATCAAAAACGACCCTGAGATTCTACTTCACACCAGTCAGAATGGCTAAGATCAAAAACTCAGGTGACAGCAGATGCTGGCAAGGTTGTGGAGGAAGAGGGTCAGTCCTCCATTGTTGGTGGGCTTGCAAGTTGGTTCAGTCACTCTGGAAATCAGTTTGAAGCTTCCTCAGAAAATTGGACAAAGTACTATCTGAGGATCCAGCAGTACCTCTCCTGGGCATATACACAGAAGATGCTCCAACATGTAATAAGGACACATGCTCCACTATTTTCATAACAGTCTTATTTATAATAGCCAGAAGCTGGAAAGAACTCAGACGTCCCTCAACAGAGAAATAGATACAGAAAATGTGGTACATTTACACAATGGAGTACTACTCAGCTATTAAAAACAATGCTTTCATGAAATCTTAGGCAAATGGATGGAACCCTAACCCTAACCCTGAGTGAGGTAACCCAATCACAAAATAACACACATGATATGCACTCACTGATAAGTAGATATTACCTCAGACAACCCAAGATACAATTCACAGACCACATGAAGCTCAAGAAGAAGGAAGACCAAAGTGTGAATACTTTGATCCTTTTCAGAAGGGGTAACAAAATAACAATGGGAGGAGATACAGAGACAAAGTGTGGAGCAGAGACTAAAGGAAAGGCCATACAGAGACTGAAGGAAAGGCCATCCAGTGACTGCCCCACTTGGGCATCCGTCACATATACTGTCACCAAACCCAGACACTATTGCTTGCTGGCAATTACTTGCTGACAAGAGCCTGATATAGCTGTCTCCTGAGAAACTTTCCCAGTGCCTGACAAATACAGAGGTGGATGCTGTCAGTCAACCACTGGACTGAGCACAGGGCCCCCAATGGAGGAGCTAGAGAAAGTACCCAAGTAGCTGAAGAAGCTGTTTGCAGCCCCATAGGAGGAACAACAATATGAACCAACCAGTACTCCCAGAGCTCCCTGGGACTAAACCATCAAGCAAAGAGTACACATAGAGGGACTCATGGCTCCAACCACATACCTATCAGAGGATGGCCTTGTTGGTCATCAGTGGGAGGAGAGGCCCTTGGTCCTGTGAAGGCTGGATGCCCAGGTATAGGGGAATGCCAGGACCAGGACATGGGAGTGGGTGAGTTGATGATCAGTGGGAAGGGGTATGGGATGGGGGTTTTCAGAGGGGAAACCAGGAAAGGTGATACATTTGAAGTATAAATAAAGAAAATATCTAATAAAAAAAATAAATGAAAATCAAAGCAGAGCAAAACAGTCAGGAAAACAAACAAAAGCAACAACAAAAATATAAAGCATGAGAAATATACACATGAAAACATGCATAAACACACATCCATGAAAACACACATTTGGAAACACGTCATTTATGTAAATGCCATTGCTGTTCCCCTTTGTTTCTGTGTGGGCACTGGCTATTCTGTTCCTATCGTTTTAGATGGTAGTGATATTGAATCATGGTGGATAGTGAAATATTTCTCATTCTCATCACAGGCCAAGCTGACATGGTGAGTTCATCTTTGGTCATGCTGTGTGTTCACGTATCTTTAGAAATAGACGCCACTATCCAGACACACTATTTGCACCTGTAGTCATTGAGTTGAGCTTCATCAAGCCACGCCCCCTGTCTCGTGGGGAAAGTGCCCCTCCCACCCGGGAACGGCTGCTGCGCGAAGCAAAAGTCAACCGACTTAGGGCAGGGACGGTTAGACACGAAAGAGTGCGCAGTGATCCCATCAGCAAACCTTTGTGCCTACATTTACTCATCCCAGGGGTGAAGGAGTGCGTGTGAGAGTACAAGCTGTTTAGGAACCCTCGGCAGAACCGATGAGTACAATCGTGAATACCCATCATCCAACAGGTATTTACCAAGTACCCAGAATATGCCAGGCACTGTTCTGGGTGCTGCTACCTACGTCTACGGCCTATTAGGAGTCCAATCTTTAGGCAACGGACAGCTTTCCACCACACCATGTCCATGCCTCACACCCTTCTCTCTGCATGCTAGGTCAGGCAAACAACTGTGTAAAGACTTCTCAGGACTCATGCCTTCTGTAGACCTGCAGAGACTGTTCATGGAAACTGGTGACCAGCAGGAGGCGCTGTGGATTCACGTGGCAGGCTGGGAAGTTAGAGGAGTCGGTTGGTTGTGCTGTATACTCTTGGCATCCACAGGACTTGAGACAACAATGCTGGCCAGGTTGGGCAGTGGAAGGTGCTGGGCACCCAGGAGATGGAGCTGCCATCCACGCTGATGTGTTCAAGTGAGAAGGTGAGGATCTGGGCTTAGACCTCGTACTCCCTGTAGAGTCTCTGAAGGGGTTTTCAGGGCAGTGAGCCGCTGTGCAAGGTCTTGGTCCTGGGCCGTCCTTGTTGAGGACGTATCTTGTACTAATCTTGATGTCTTTACATGTTCATAAGACCATGAAGGTATCATCACACCCAAGAAGAAGCAACAGGAATGCAAAAGGTGGTCCATGTTTAGTCCCTTCTTATGTCAATGTTGGGGTCAGTTTGGGGGAATGAGCAATCTCTTTCCTTGAGGATATTCAACCCTCTGCTGTACAAGGTTGCCAAGATTTCACATGGATCCTACTTGTATCTACCATATTTTATATTTCAATAATGTGTGCTCTCTCTGGGTGATTCACTTCAGGGGTTGTCAGATTTGTCCATCCATTCAATCAACCAATTCCTTGCTTCTTTGCACTTTCAGTTAACCTCTAAGAGTAAAGTTGCATTCAGGTCTGACCTTTCTTCGTGTTCTCAAAACTGCTTTGTGGTTGGGTTGGTTTTGTTTTTTTTTTTTTTTTATTTGTTTTGTTTTGTTTTCTCTCTGACCACATAATGCATCACTACAATGCTAAAGATAGCTTTGGATTTCATTTTATACAAATTTATATTTGTATATAGTTGTATAGGACTCATGTACCTGCTCTTGTTTTTACTCCACCTTTTGAGGTGATGGGCATGGCAGGCAAATTTTTGCACACAGATCTAAGTGATACAAATTTAGCATAATCATGCAGTGAAAGTCAGTAATCCACTTCCAGTCTGGTGAACACGGTATGCTCCCTAAGCCATGTGGCAGAGAAAAATTTAACATAGTGAGAACAACACACTTTATACATACTCTGGCAAGAAATGATATAATCAGCAGGGCAATGGTGGCACACACCTTTAAACCCAGCACTTGGGAGGCAGAGGCAGGCAGATTTCTGAGTTCAAGGCCAGCCTGGTCTACAGAGTGAGTTCCAGGACAGCCAGGGCCACACAGAGAAACCGTGTCTCAAAAAACTGAAAAGAAAGAAAGAAAGAAAGAAAGAAAGAAAGAAAGAAAGAAAGAAAGAAAGAAAGAAAGAA
>NC_034593.1:16141309-16145293 GCF_900095145.1 Mus pahari | reverse complement strand
ATCCCTGGCTAAATAGTACATCTTCAACAAAACAAAAAAAAACTGAAAGACCCCCATTTGGGGGAGCCCCTCGCTCAAGTCCCGGGATGAGCCAATGCCCCAATAACTCGAGAGAAACCATTCTTGATGCAATATGCATGAGGTTTATTCGGGAAATCAGCATGCTGAGGCCGAGCTCATAACCCACATAGAGGCAGAGGAGGTCAACATCCAGCAGTTGCAGTTAAGGGTTTTTTAAAGGAAAAAAACACAAAGGGGAAGCTGAGTAAACATCATAAGAGTGGGGATGATGTATTACAGCTCATCTCTTAAGGAAGGGTTACAGGCAAACATTCTTGGTGAGGAAGTTAAGTAAACATCATAAGAATGGGGATGGTGTATTACAGCTCATCTCTTACAGAAAGGTTACAGGCTATCTTCGGCAAACATTCTTAGTCTCTTACACAGTGAGTCAGGCGCCAGGTTGCATCAAGATTGTGATGAGCCAGTTTTAGTGGTCATCCATTTCTCAGGCTGAAGGCGAAAGAACAAAGAACTCCATGCTAGGCTTTGTTTCTAGGGGTCTAAGAAACACATAGAGTTGGGGGTCTTACAAAAACAAAAACAAAAACCACTCAAGGGCCCTGCATGTCATATCATCCTCCCTCCCTTTTCCAAGATGGAGTGAATTAGCTCTGCCCGCATTCATGATGGCCTCAATAAAAGGCAACAGCATGCAGCAGGTAAATGACAGAAGTAGCAAGGGTTTCTTCTCTAGGTCCAGGTCACCTTCCTTATCAATTCTTCCCCACAGGGTAGTTGTGTAAGTGTAGTACTAATGCTGCAGAGACAGGATAACGACTTGTGTGCCGACGTGCAAGGGGACCCATGTGGAGGCCGAGACTGAGGAAACAGCAATGATGGTCTCTGTTAAGAACCCATCTCGGCATGTTTTGTCCTTCTTGGAGGACCTGACAACAAAGAGAGCCCAGGACAAATTAATGCTATTGATGTCACTGAGGGACTCTACCTGAAAGTAGATGTCAATCGCACTGTTAGCGAGCCAACAGATAATATAATATTCTGTGGGGAAGGTACCCAACATGGGCACTATCAATATGAAGCAGAAGCTGGCAAGGACATAAGTCCTTGAGTTACTATCTACCAAAACCCAGCCCCCGGAGACACCCATAGCCTCAAACAAGAACAGCAGAAGGTGATGGAAGCAGGCCAGGAGGCACGTTAGCAGGGTATGTTTCTACCTCTGCACTGCAAGTAAAACAGATATAATATCCAGGTAAGGGATAACAAGCGATGGAAAATTGATTCCCAAGGAATCTTAGGAGGCATGGCCACCAACATTCACATGCGTATTTGGTCTTTCATTTTCAAAATCACTCTGCCACTGACAGGCTGTACCCATTTATAGTACAAGAACCTTAAGATGTCCGTGAGACTGGAAGGAACTTTCCCACTCAATCCTGCTTATATGGATTCTGAAGAAGTTGAATGAGAAGCAGACAGCAGGAGACCAGGAGTAGAGGACAGAGCAAAAGAGGAAGGAAGAGTGTTTGGTGAAAGGAAGCACAGGTTTGGAAGAAAGGAAGCCTGTGGAGACCTGTGGTAGGAGAGGGCAGCTTTATGGTAAGTTCTTCTGTGTCGGTGTCACTAATGTAGTCCTTTGTGTCTTCTTTCAAGGGCTGATCATCTGGTCCAGGCCTGTGGTTCCTAATCCATGGGTCTATGGTCACCCTGGATCACAGTTGTGGGAGGGAACCAGGCCAGAAGAAGCAGTGTGTACAACTCGTTGTTCCTGTCAGACACCTCCATGAGCTATCACACCACCTCTGTACACCCGATCTACAGAACGTGAGTAATTAGCTCCCCACCCTTTAACATCATTGTTCTCAGTGCACCAGTGCACGGACGGAGAAGCTGTACACATAACCATCATCCTATGAAGGAACAGCCAACCTCACTCTGCAGTTCAGGTGAGAGAAATACATTTTCCATCTACCTCACTATCTTCCCATGCCATGGCCCCTGTGGCACCTGGCTCAAACAGGTGGGGCATGCAGTGACATTGTCTTCCAGCCACTAAACAACCAAGACAACTAACATGACAATGTAAGTAAGAGTCATGGCCCAGTGTGGAATACCACAGTGTTTAGGGAGAATTATTTCTATGAGCTTCTTGGATTGGGAAACTCTTCTAAGCAAAATAATGAAAGATTGTCATGGCCTTCCTCATGAGGTCTTGGAAGTGGTAGAAATGGTAAGTTTGTGAAAACTGTTACCTCGTTACCTATTTCCTGTCATGGTGAAATAGCATTTGGTACTGGAGGCAGAAAACCTGAGGTACATGTCTAGCCATCTCCCCTCAAGGTAAAGGTTGCCTAACCTGAGGCAATGTGACAGAAATGTGTTCCTGAGAGACAAGGTGACAGAATCCATTAGGGATACCATCCAATAGGCAAGAGCAGTTTCTTATAACAACGCTAAAGCACCAGGCCTCCTCTGCATCGAAACATTGGCTCAGCAAAGAACATGGTCATTTCTATTGCCCTTTGAGTCATGAAAGGCAAAGTTCAGATGTTAGCATAGGTCACAATACATTTATTGTTCAGCTAAAGTTCCTGGATCAACAGGATGTTCATCATTATAGAAATTAGTAATAACCAATGGTCTTTCTCAGTTTGTAGTTTTCCACAAGTCTGACAAATTCCACAATACAGAAAACATACACATGCTCCAGATGGTTATGCTTTTTGTACAGTTTCAACACAAGACTGACCACCACAAAGGTCCATAGAGTCTCTGGTCTATAGTATGCTCATGAGTGATACCATGAAATAAAAACCTATCAATCAAAACTTCCATTCTTGTGGCAGGATGAGAGCCCATTAGACTAAATACTTGTCCTGAAAACACGAGCAGATGACCTGACATCTAGTGAACAAATAAAACCCTTGCATATCAATGTGACCTATAAAATTATGCCTATGGTGATAGAAGGAGATAGACCCCTTTTGTACTCCTTTCCAGAATGGTCTAGCCACATTTCTTACCTCCAGCTTAAAGGGCAAGTGTCTCAGTAAACAAGGTCAAGATAACACTCAAGACCCTTTACTGCTTGCACATGAACCAACACAGTCAAGTGTTCTAGACGTACGTATGAAGTTGTAATCCTATACCTAGACAAATACACAGAAGTATGAAGAAGGGAAAATAGAAAAAAATCATTGATGAACATTTTATCTTTCACATTGATGGTTGTATTGGCTGGTTCTGTGTGTCAATCTGAAACAGGCTGAAGTTATCACAAAGAAAGGAGCCTCCCGTGCAGAAATGCCTCCGTGAGATCCATCTCTAAGGCATTTTTTCAATTAGTAATCAATGGGGGGACAGTCAGTTGTGGGTGGTGTCATCCCTGGGCTGGTAGTCCTGGGTTCTATAAGAAAGAAAGCTGAGAAAATTTAAAGGAAGCAATCCATTAAATAGCACCCCTCCATGACCTCTACATCAGTTCCTGCCTCCAGGTTCCTGCCCTGTGTGAGTTCCACGCCTGACTTCCTTAGGTGATGTACAGCAATGTGGAAGTGTAAGCTGAATAAACTCTTTCCTCCCCATCCAGGTTCTTGGTCATGATGTTTTGTACAGGAATAGAGGCTCTAACGAAGACAATAGTCCTTGTGTGTAAGATGTGTTTCTTAACCTGCCATCAACATGATTTTCATCTAGCAGCATTCAAGTGATAGCCCCATGCATAGCTGCATTTAACCTGATTTTTGTCTCATTAGGCGTGTCTTCCACACTGCATGCCTTGGCTGCAAACTGCATCTGTTCTTAAGAGTTTCTGGGTCAAGCCCAGAAAAAGTCAGTTATGCTAGGCACCTGTTTGCAAGGACAGCAGAGTATCTTTAATTGTATCAGGGGTGGTTTCTCTCTCTCTCTCTCTCTCTCTCTCTCTCTCTCTCTCTCTCTCTCTCTCTCTCTCTCTCTCTC
>NC_034593.1:16118103-16141294 GCF_900095145.1 Mus pahari | reverse complement strand
CCCCCCCTCTCTCTCTCTCCATATCTGCACCACTTACAGGATGGGCATTTTGTGGCTAGGTTGGTGTCTAATTCCGTTCACTGGAAATTCCCTTCACTGGAAGTCTTTTTTGGTTACTAGAGATGGACATTTTGGGTTCATATCCACCGTTACTAGGAGTTTTAGTTAGAGTTCTCCTCATTGATTTCTGTAGTTTCCATTCCTTAGGTATCTAGCTTGTCTCAGAGAAACTGATTTCAGTTCTCTTTCCTGGTACTCTCTCCCTCCATCCTCAACCCCACTAGATCACTCCTGCTCTTGTCCCCACATCGCCCTCTCTCAGTTCCTCCCCTCTATCTACCCTTGTTGTCTCCTCTGTTTCCCCTACTCCATGTGATTCAAGTGTCCACACTTGGACCCTCTTTTCTACTTAGTTTTTTGTTTGTTTGTTTGTTTGTTGGGGTTTTTTTTTTGGCCTGTGGATTATAGCATGTTTATACTGTACTTTATGACTAATACCCACTTGTGAGTACATACCATGGTTGTCTTTCTGAGGCTGGGTTATCACACTCAAGGTAATATTTTCTCTAGTTCCATCCATTTGCCTGAAATTTTCATTCATTTTTATTAGCTGAGTAATATTTCTCAGTATAAATGTGCCATTTATCCATTTATCCTTTATATAAAATTCCTTTATCCATTGTTTGGTTGAGGTACATCTAGGTTGTTTCCAGTTTCTTGTTATTATTAATAAAGTTGCTATGAACATAGTTGATCAAGTATCCTTGTGGTATGGTATAGCATCTTTTAAATATATGCCTGAGTAGTATAGCTTGGTCTTAAGATAGAACTCTTTCCAATTTTCTGAAAAACCACAGAATCAAGTGGTTGTACAAGTTTCCACTGCCATCAGCAATGAAGGAGTGTCCTCATTGGTCTATGTCCTTGCCAAAAATCAGCTGTCAATTGAGCTTTTGCTCTTAGTCGTTCTGATGGAACCTCAGAGTCATTTTGATTTGCATTTCCTGATGACTATGGTTGTTGTACATTCTTTTTTTTTGTTGTTTTGTTTTTTTGTTTTTTTGAGGCAGGGTTTCTCTGTATAGCTCTGGCTGTCCTGGAACTCATTTTGTAGACCAGGCTGGCCTCAAACTCAGAAATCTGCCTGCCTCTACCTCTGCCTCCCAAGAGCTGGGATTAAAGGC
The DNA here is from genome assembly GCF_900095145.1 of Mus pahari. NCBI lineage: Eukaryota > Metazoa > Chordata > Mammalia > Rodentia > Muridae > Mus > Mus pahari. Next base: position 16,140,110 of record NC_034593.1, on the reverse strand, counting down.
ATGCACCACTACACCCGGCTAATGTTGTACATTCTTTAAGTGCTTCTGGACCTTTGAGTTACCTCTGTTGAGAATTCTTTGTTTACATCTTTACCCCATTTTAAATTGGGGCTATTTGGTTTATTGATATCAAATTTCTTATGCTCTTAATAAATTTTAGATATCAGCCCTTTGTCAGATATAGGGTTTTTAATGATCTTTTCCTATCCCATAGGGTTCCATTTTGTCCTTTTGACAGTGCCCTTTGCGTTACCAAAGCTTTTTCTGAATCATGAGGCTTCATTTATTAATCGTTGATCTTAGTGCCTGAACCAGTGGTGTTCTGTCCAGGGTATTGTCGCCTCTACCAACGAGTTCAAAGCTATTCTCCTCTTTCTCCTTTATGAGATTTAGTATATTCCACTTATGATGAGGTCCTCGAGCCACCTGGACTGGAGTTTTGTGCAGGGTGATAGGGATGGTTTTATTGGTATTCTTTTACATGAAAACATCCATTTAGACCAAAGCACCCTTTTTGGAGATGCTTTCTTCTTTCCACTGTATAGTTTTGGCTTCTTTTCAAAAATCAAGTGTCCTGACTATGGGTGTTTATTTCTGGGTCTTTTATTCAATTCCACTAATGAACCTGGTTTTATTACGATTGCTCTAGAGTACAGTTTGATATCAGGAATGGTGATACCTTAAAAAGTTCTCTCATTTAAAGGATCGTTTTAAGGATTCTGGATCCTTTGTTTCTCCATATGAACTTTAGAATTGTTCTCCCAAGGTCTTCTAAGGAGGAAGCCTCATCACTCCCATCCTATAGGATCCTTGTCTGATTTCTCATAAAAATTCCTAGATCTAAGACAGGGATTGGTTGCTGGAGTACTATTGAGAACGTCTTGTCATTACAGTGTACTATACACCATACATGTTATTACGAGGTCCATGGGACATGGAGCCATGTCATCATTTCCCTCCAGAAAAACGTATGGGTCCGCATCATTACTAAACTGTGAATACTGAGTTTATGCCATTGAAAATAAGTGAAAACCAACCTAGCACGAGATGAAGGGGAGAAGCAGGCCTTCCTTTTCTGTCCAAAACTCTGATTCTGCCCTCTGCTTGTTCAATGGAAGGACTGCACTCAGTATTTTATTCATGTGTCTTACATTCCATTTATTCTGTTACATGGGTTTCCCTAAAGCACTGAACCTAGTCTTTCTGTCTGCTGTCCACAGAGACAAAACTGTCCAAATTGCAGGAAGATCATAAAAAGTATCACCTAGGAAAAGATTTCCCGCAAAGCTTTCACCTTGTCTTCCACTACATGTTTTGAGGATCGTCAGATAGAGACGTCCTGATATTCCTTAGGGCTTCAATTTGGTTTAGTCCCTCCCATTGACATGGCCTCATTCACTGCCATCTGCCTATATTTCCCCTTGTAGAACCTGATATTCATGTGTCTGTCTAATCCTTTGTCTAAACCTTCTCATGTTGCCCAAAACTCTCTCTGAGACATAGAATTGATAGTAAGCCAGCCCTGCTGTAGTTTTTACCCCTTCCCTTCCCCTACCAGCTGCAGAATAAACTCATGGACCACCGAGTTTCCTCCCTTTGTGTGTGTAGGCCAGTTCTCCTTGTGTGGAGTATCACTGGTATGAAATCCAGAAACTCCCCTGATGCTAGGAATTGATAGTTCTGAATTTACAAATCCCAGTAAAAGAGAAGAAAGATCATATGAACAATTTTACGTAGTTTACAGACTACAAAAAGCAACGTGCTGAAGCTCAACCCAGACAACAGACATGGCAGGTTTCCAAGGACTGAGTAAGAATCTTCTCTGGGTGCAATGATTGGGCTACTGAAGCTGGTCTGGACTTTCTTTTTTTTTTAAAAAAAAAAAAAAGATTTATTTATTTATTATATGTAAGTACACTGTAGCTGTCTTCAGACACTCCAGAAGAGGGCGTCAGATCTTGTTCCAGATGGTTGTAAGCCACCATGTGGTTGCTGGGATTTGAATTCCGGACCTTCGGAAGAGCAGTCGGGTGCTCTTACCCACTGAGCCATCTCACCAGCCCCCTGGTCTGGACTTTCGAAATGCTGATTCTAGGAAGTGTGAGCTCTGCCTCTTCTCCTGGCCCCTCCAGCCCTGGTACAGTTATTACTATGCTGATGAGAGGGGATAACAGAAATGCTGTTGGATAAAGACAACGGGCTTATCAGACATGAAATAGAGCCCCTTACTTTGGTGGTCAGGACGGGGCTGAATCTGGCAGGAGCAGGGGCCAGCAGAATCTTGTCCTACAGAATTTCAGCTTCGCCAACTTAAAAACAGTCATAGATGAGAACATCAAAAAATCTGGAAAGAGAAATAGCTCACTTAGAAAGATCGATGAACTCTTAGGCAGAAATTGTGTTACAAAATAGAAGGTTAAGATTGTGATACTTACAGCAAGAAAGACTATGTGCTGCTCTGAAAGAGGCGTGCTATTTTTATGTGATCTGGTGTGATCTGGGACTCATTGGCCAGAGTAAGGGAAAATTTAGATAAACAACAGACAGAGATATGCAGCCCCTGGATGGTTTGAATCATTGTTTAATAGTTGACCCCCCTAGTTGGCCACCCTGCTCAGCCTCTTAGCCATACTACTCTTGCTATTAATGTTTGGTCCCTGCATATTAAACAGTAATGCGGTTTGTAGAAGAAAAAGTAGGGGCAATACAGCTCATGATCCTTAGATCCCGTTTTATAGAACTAACACCTGAAGGACAAGAGGAACAGCTTGAAAGTGTCTCCTTGAAAGTGACTCTGTTGGGAGCCCCATGCTTCTGCCTCCTATCGACCCAGAAGAAAGGGGGGATTGCAAAACCCAACCAACCCTGTCTTGGAAGAAACTCATTTTGTGCCAGACCAGGGGCTAAACTCCCAATTCCATCAAGATAATCACAGAGTCCTCCTGAGCAAAAATCCTATTGTTCCCATCCCCACCTCCTTTAGCATCAGCCAGGCTACAATAGCAAGACCAAGGTACATAGAGATAACCTAAAACACCCTGCAGAGAGTAGATAAACTGACTGACCATCCTGTTTGTCAGGTGGTTCTGGTCTCATGTTCAGTTCCTGCAGATTATTCCAGAAATGAAGTTTTTAAAATAATAATTTGCTGACCAAAATAGAAATTCCCCAAGTCTGCTGTAACCACAATAAAAACACTGAACACCTAGACTTGGGCTCTCACTCTGACATGCTGTGATGGGGAGAATCTAAGAGACCTTGCTTGAGAGCTCTTAATAAAGTCACTTATGTGTTTTACATTGGAATTGGCTCCTCGGTGGTCTTTGGGTACTTGCAACTTGGGCACAACAGTACAACTAACATTGACAGTACCTGCATGCCCATGTTGCTGTGAAGTCACATTCTTACCAAAAACAGAGAAAGACCTCTTTGGAGAATCAACAGGAAGTGACAGAAGCAGCAAGGCACCCTGTTTTTCTTTACAAAGTGGCAGGATTCACAGCAGACAGAAAGCCAGGACCTCTCTAATGTAAATAAAAAGAAGAGTCTCAAGCCACTTTGGCCTAATCTCTGGGTTCAGGGACTCTCCATATCAGTGATGAATGACAGCCTATTGCCTTTGAAGATTTCTCTACTACCAAGAGTTACAACATGCTGAATAATTACTCCCTGCTTTCAAGGATATGAGTAGAGCTGATGTCTGGTGGTAGGAGTCAGGACATTTTGCTTACTTGGTGCTGCTCCATTACCACCATCTTCCCACACTACCCTATTCCTAAAATTCCTGCCATGAGGGGTCTGGGTAGGCATAATTGGTCATTCCATGGTGAGGAGCTGCTTGGGCCTCCCAATACAACATCACTGCACACTATTTTCTTTGGGTCCCATCGTCTGTAAGCAAAGAAAATGCCCCTAATAACAAAGGCATATGATTTCTGAAGGGCTCCAAAAATAAGAAGATTTGAATTTTTGCTTTTTGTCTTGTGATCCTGGACATGAAACTCGAGGCCTCATGTGTGGTTAGAAAGTACGGAACCACTGAGCTGTGTCCTAGGCTGTTTTGCAAAATGTTTTCTAAGGCCTGGAGTTATGTTGGAGTTGTCATCATGTCAGATTTAAAGATAGTCATTAATTGCTCTTCTATAATTTTCATCACCTTTCATTTTCCAGAAAGAACTGCTCAAGTGTTGAGGGTTTTGATCTGTGTTGCAGGCTGATGAAAAGCTAATTTCAGGGATAGATCCCTGTCTAAGACTTGTTGTAAATATTTAATCTGCTCTGTGTTCCAGACAGGTGCACACATGTCTCTGCACCTGCCCAAGAGCTATGAATTCATGAATGAACAGACAAACATTCCCAGAAGCATTATATTTAATATGCCTGACTTGCTCAATGTCAAGAGACACTTGAATGTCCCCGAGGCTAGCACACACTCCTCTCAGGTATATCTGAATTAACACTTTCTAAGTCTATACTTCATCTTTGCCACTCTGCTTCCATCTGGGCAGTCCTCCCTAGGGGCTGCTTTCCCCCTTGTACCTGTATTTTGGCCATCCACCCCCTTCACGGTGTCATCCGTTGTACACCTCTCATGGCAGAATGCCCTCATCTCTCCTCTGTTTCTTGCTCGGAATCCTAAAAGTCCCGTCTTTTTCCCCATGACCAGCCATTGGCTGCTGGCTCTTAATGGATCAATCAAAACCCAATTAGGGACAAAGATCCTCAGAATCTGGTCACATAGATTCCCGTGTAATTTGGGAAGTGAAATCAAGACAAAGCATGAGAACTAATCCCCAACAAAGACCTGCCTTTTCATTACTTGGGGAGTGAGGTGTGTTTCTTCCTCTGTCAGGAGACACCCATTCAGGAAATGTCTAAGCTATAGATATCACATACTCACCTGGTCCTGATTGCTGAGGGATGATGACTTCTGCAGCAATATTAACATAATAAAGTGCTGGGGGACATGTTTGTGCAGAAAGACAGCATGCATGCCCAGTGACCAGTCTGGAATTTTTATGACAACCATTTGTATCAAAAGAAACATGTATGATACTCTAATGGCTTTTGGTGTTGATGAATGACTAGTTAGCTCCACACTCCCAACATCATCTCAACAAATGTCACTGTCCATCATCCCCCTTAGTACCAGGGAACCCACTACTGCATTGCTGAATGAAACACTTTTAAAGAAAGGCAAAGGAAGGAAGGACGATCTGGTTCAAGAGTGACATGATAGTTACTATGATTGGTTGACTGGCAGCTAAGACAGTCTTTGCCAGCTGTTCATCTGGAAAAGGATTAAGATCCAGAATATTCAAACTCAAAAAACAAGGAGTCAATGAACCCAAAGACCCAATTAATCAATGGGCGGGTGATCTAAAGAAAGAATTCTTACTAGGGGAAACAAGAATTGCTTCACCCAACAGAGGGCTAATATCCAAAATATATAAAGAACTCAAGAATTTAGAGTCCAAAAAGAAAAAAAACAAATAAATAAAGAAAAAACAAAAATCAAAGAATGCACTACAGAACTCAACAGAGAATCCTCAACAGAGGAATCTCTAATGACTGAGAAGTGCTAAAAGAAATGTTCAAAATTCTTTGACTTCAGAAAAAATGCAAATCAAAGTGACCCTGAGATTCCATCTTACACCAATCAGAATGGCTAAGATCAAAATCATATTGGTGATGATGTGGTGACTCCGTTCAGTGAACTTCCTCTTCTGGTGAACTATTTCTTTAGCTGTGCAGAAGCTTTTCAGTTTTATGGGGTTCTAGTTGTCAACTGTTGGTTTAAGTTCTTGGCTAATGGAGTCTTGTTCAGAAAGACTTTTCATAGACCTATATCATGTCAGATACTGGTTATGTGGTCTATCTGTCACGATTTGAAGGACTGTATCCCTCTATATCTCTTAGTGCCAAAGAAATACTTACTTCTATTAGCCACCTCAGTCATGATGTTTTATTAAAGAGGTAAAAGAAGTTACTACGCCGGGGGCATGGTGGTGCACACCTTTAATCCCAGCACTCAGGAGGCAGAGGCAGGCAGATTTCTGAGTTCGAGGCCAGCCTGGTCTACAAAAGTGAGTACAGGACAGCCAGGGCTATGCAGAGAAACCCTGTTTGGAAAAACCAGAAAAAAAAAAAAAAAAAAGTCACTACAAGAAGAAGTTAGTGAGAAGAGGGAAGCTTAATTGAGAAAATGCCTCTGTCCGATCGGCCTACTGTGTAGGGAAGTCTATGGGATANTGTCTTGATTAACAGTGGAATTTGTAGGACCCAGAACTCCAGGATGGTGCCAACCTTGAGCTTTGGTCATGCTGAGACAGGTAAGAGGTGTAAGGTATTAAGCACAACTCCTACATGGCTTTTTCTTCAGTTCTTGCCTTTACTTACCTGGTTCAATTTGGGCCCTGGCATTTCTCAGTAATTAACTGATAATTAGAAATACACCATTAAGTGTATCCTGTCTTCCACCAGTTGATTTTCATCAGTGTTTTATCATAGCAGGAATGGTAAATTAAGACACTTCCTAAACTGAACAACACTGATAATTCTTTCTTCTGAAATGATGGGTTAGGTTAAGTCAGCTGTACGTATTACATGTTTCTTCCTAGGATGCACCTAATTTTATGTTTGACTAGTCTTGCATGCATAAGATAGAAAAGACATTTCTCTCAGGGAAAATCGCACTCAGATGATTCTCCTATTATATATGCAAATGGTTCAGAATAGTTTTGCTTATTTGTTTTCATACTCGACCATTAAAAGGAATATATTTGAATAGAACTGTCCATAAAATGAGAATTATTAATAATTATTAAGAGTAGAAAATATATATTTTATTTCTTTATTTGGACTGAACATGCAGTTTGATATAGATTTCAATTTTAGGCTGGCAGCAACTTAGGAGTTCAGGGAAAATGTGTTAGTAGCCCAAGCCAAGTAGAGTCCTGGGTGAGAAAGCTGTTCAAGCTGTTCCCTGGGTTATCCTACTCCATTGTGAGTCACATCACCATGACTTCTTTGTGTGGACCATATTCCTGGAAACTACTAGATAAAATACACCTGTGTGTTCTTTCTTATCCATTTCTTTTATTGTCCATTTTTCTACTTTTGAAAATATGTGTTCTTTATTGATTTTCTGGGAATTTCTCATCAATCAACCCAATAACATTCACTTTCCATTCTTTTCATATTTGCTCTCTCCCTGTGTAGTTCTTCCCACAAATAAAAAATTTATTACAAATTAAATAGTTTTGCATTAAAATTTAAAAACTGAAAAAATTAAAAATTAAATAACAAATTTTTAAAAATTGCACCTTGTCTTCTTCATTCCTCTCAGTTGTAGCTCTGCACCCATAATTTCCATGGATTGTTGAGATGTGATGTGCCATGGTGTGTCACATTGCCTATACCCTTTTGCCCAAACAGCTTTACTTGAAAACGTTCATTGAAATGAGTCACTACTCTGGTTCAAGGACCCTAGATTTTGCTACATCATTAATAATGGAGCCCCCTTGAGACTCCTCTCCTCCTTTATCCTGAACATCCTGATGTTTCCCTTAGCAGGACCAGCCCCTTAACATGTGTCAGCAGCTTCACCTAGATCACCTACATACATGTAGCATATGTGCAGCTTGATCTTCATTTGGGTCCCCTAACAATTGGTGTAGAGCCAGTCTATGACTCTGTTGTCTTTCTCTGTATTCCTTCCTTCTAGCTGGGAAACCTTAGTGGGTGAATATGCAAATTTTCCCATTGTGAACTGATGTATGAATGAGGGAGAGTTTGTATCTGTGAGTGGAGGGGTGTCTATACTTCTCTGAAGAGAAGGAGAAATTAGGGTAAATATTTTGTAGACCAGCTCATAGTATAATCATAATTCAAAAGAAGTAAGAATATATAGCTAAAATATTACCTAAAATGTTTTCATCAATCACCTTTCTGTATAGAATCATGGAAAATACTTTCAAATAATGTATGAATTTCAGTGTGACTGGTGGCCATAAAACCAAGAGGAAGGTGACAGGATCCCTGAAACTGGAATGTTGATGGTTGTATGCCATCATCTGTGTTCTGGGTATGGAAACATATCCAGTGTTGTTACCTGAACCATCATTTGCCAGAGAACATGGGGAAACATTTAATATCTAACTTAGTATAAGTCCATATAACATTCTTGTGGCATTATAGAACCATAATGAGCTGAAAACACACTAATGAGCCTAAGTAATGCAGTTATAAAAAACAACAGTGCTATAGGTAAGGCAGAGATGCTGTGGTGCCGGCTAGGAATGAGAGCTCAAATATCCTAGCTACCTTAGGGTACTGATCTTCAATTCCTTCCCCATGATGTGATCCCAGGTTTCTCAAAAGAAGAGTCAGACTCACTTGGCAAGCATCATGGCAAAGAGGAAACTGTCAATAACTTTGCCTATCGTCACTAAGCATGGCTACTATCAGAGCATTGACTTTCGTCTTGATGTCTGGAGCCATAGCCCCACAGTCTACTGAGAGGCAAAATCAGGACATGGCCCAATTAAAATAAAACAATAATATTTGTTCCAGAGTCACTGCTGCTTCCTGTCAAGAGAAAAGTGGTAGAAAATAAGTAGGTTAGGCAAATTCTCGATTATTTTACATGCTGTTAGGAAGGCGACACCTAGTAAAAGCGAAAGTGCTGGTGGTTTTCTTATTTTTTGTTTGTTTTGTTCTTTTGCTAGGGAAGAAAAATAATTTAAATGTACCTTCTGGACAGAGGGCAACATCCAAGTCTCTGCTCATCTATTATTATTATCGTCAGTGGTGGACGAGCCATTTTGAACTACTGTTATTTATGAGGGATATTTTGTTAAGTATAGTTTAAGACATGTATTTTATAAAACACACTATTGCTACTATTATTACTTGTTCTACTATTACTTCGCAGGGTATAGTCAGAAATGAAGTCAGAGGGCTCATTTATAATGCCAAACCAAACCCCATATGATACATGAGAAAGTTAATTTCGAACACAAGGTCTTCAACTGTGTCTTTGTGATGAATTCTCTAACTTGTCAAACTTTCATCTACCATGCCTCTTATTGCAAAGTTCCAGTTTTCCATAGTTGAAGGAAACTGTCATCATCAATTTATCTCAAGGAAGGAAAGTGCATGTGAGACCCTAGAGGAATGTTGAGTGTTGGGATGCAACAGCTGTCTTTACTTTTAAAACAGATTCTATAGCAGGGACTGATTCTTCACTCCAATCTACTTCTAGTTCAGCATCAATCTCATTCTTTATGGCTCAGTGTGATTTGTTTACTACTGTTGTAAATAGTTTATCTGAATACTGCCCCCTTTCAGCAATGATACATAGTATATCCTATGTGGGACAAAGAAAAGCCTCTATTATTATAGATCCACACTTCTGAAGCACAAATAAATGTGTCTCTTATTGTGAACCAAATCCATGGCAATTATGGGTGCAGAGCTACAACTGAGAGGAATGAAGAAGACTTTGAACCTTTTTCCTTTTTTATCTTCCAAATATATTTTCTCCCCTAATCCATTTTTTTTTCCAATTTGAAACACAGGGTTCTGTTAGGAGCAGATAATCCTCAGTGTTGAATCTCACTTGAGTTCTCCATAGTATTTTGGTGAATGGTCCTCTCCTACTCTTTCCTTTCTTCTATGACTATCCTCAGGAATGCCATTCACAGTTACTATTGGAATCTTTCTCTTTCAGAGATCAGATCACTATTTATTTCCTGTCTGTCCTGGCCTAAATCCCAAAATATGTATTTTCAAGAAAGCCTTTTCTCAATATACTTCTGAGACACTTATTTCAACTATGTATGTCTAAAAGTGGTGTCACACTTAAGAACCCAATCAAGTTTTTCTTCCATAGTTTCACTCTGTAAAAATGACTACCATACACAGATTTAATCTATATTTTCTCTCTTTTCAAAGTTGTGATGATTACAATTTTGGCTACCAGAATTTTTGCTGTAAAATACCTAGAGTGTGGACAGTAATTGTCATGTGACTGATATTATAAACTTGCTAACAAGCAGCATAAATTCCTCACACAGGGTTAGTGCTAAAATGGGTGCTGGGCAGTAAATAAACATGCCCAATGACAATTGAGTAACCTATTAGAATAGATCAGCCATATTAGGTGGCTTTTAAATATAGTCTATTGTGATAAAATGATTCATATGTCGCAATGAACACAGCATATATCTAATTCATTAGTAATATAAATAAAGGTCTCTAGATATTCTGAGTGATAAGATTGAGTATTCTCAGAGTCAATGACATTAAGGGAAATTCCAGAGCAATATGGAGTCATAAAGAAGTTAAAAGTGTTGATGGTTGGGGACTCAGAGGTGCACACCCATAGACCAGTTTCCTCCAACCTGGTAGGACTGGATCTTTTCTGAAATCATTGCAAAACATGGGAATAGTATTTATTTTTCTTCTTTATTCAATTTTCTTTTATTATATGACTCAAACTTCTGTGGGATTTATTTCTATTTTAGAAGGATTTTACACTCATAGATAGGTTATATAAACACTCATCAGTTTGATGAAATAATTTACTTAGTACAAAAGTTTCAAGAAATTCCATGAAACAGGACAGCTGTAGAAACTCAAAATGATTTCCATCTTTACAAATACTGGTGAGTTTTTCTAAAAAGTTGTTTCTTTATTGGTATGTGGATGAGTTTCAGAACTTCCAGCAAGATGACCCTTGCCTGGTGCTGGTTATATGCACATTGTTTTGGCTGGTATCAACCACAAGTAATCATCGGGTTTAAAAAAGAAGGTATTTTTTTCAGGTTTCTCTGAATCAAGGAACGGAGGGAAAGCATTGTTTGTTATTTGTGAACTCACTTAGCCCTTACACACACTTTTTGTTTTAAAGCATGCATGCTTTCTGCATCATCAGAAATAAACAGGAAATAAGTCATCAATATATAACATTTATAATAATAATTGTATATGGCCCATACTTCTGGTACAATCAGTAAATTCTTGTTTTGCCTCGAAAGCTATGCATATACATATTAGAATCAAGCAATAATATAGCAACAATCTTTTTTTTTTCTATTTTTTTAAAATTGGTTATTTTCTTTATTTACATTTCAAATGTTATCCCCTTTCCCGGCCACCCCCCCAAACCCCCTATCCCATCCCCCCTCCTGCTGCTTCTAAGAGGGTGTTCCGTTACTCTCACCTCCCTGCCCTCGAACTCCCCACAGTGGGACACCCATCTAGCCTTCACAGGACTAAGGGGCTCTCCTACCATTGATGCTTGACAAGGCCATTCTCTGTTACTGGTGCGGCTGGAGCCATGGGTCCCTCCATGTGTACTCCTTGGTTAGTGGCTTAGTCCTTGGGAACTCTGGGGATGGGGGGGGTGGTCTGGTTGGTTGATATTCATGTTTTTCCTATGGGGTTTCAAACGCCTTCAGCTCCTTCAGTCCTTTCTCTAACTCCTCCATTAGTGACCCCATGCTCAGTCCAATGGCTGCCTGAAAGCATCCACATCTGAATTTGTGAGACTCTGGCAGAGCCTCTCAGGAGACAGCCATATCAGACTCCTTTCAGCAAGCACTTCTTGACATCCCCAATAGTGTCTGGGTTTGGTAACTNTATACGGGATGGATCTCCAGGTGGGGCAGTCTCTGGATGGCCTTTCCTTCAGTCTCTGCTTTATACATTGTCTCCATATTTGCTCCTGTGAGTGTTTTGTTCTGCTTTCTAAGAAGGACCAAACCACCACTTGATCTTCAGGTGGTCTGTGAATTGTATCTTGGAAATCAATATGGTGGTCCCTCAGAAAACTGAACATAGTATTATCTGAGGACCCAGCTATTCCACTCCTGGGCATATACCCAAAAGATTCCCTATCATATAACAAGTACACATGCTCTACTATGTTCATAGCAACCTTATTTATAATATCCAGAAGCTGGAAAGAACCCACATGTCCTTTAACAGAGGAATGAATTCAGAAAATGTGGTACATAAAAAAAAATTGAATTCATGAAATTCTTAAGCAGATGGATGGAACTAGAAAGTATCATCCTGAGTGACGTAACCCAATCACAAAAGAGCACACATGGTATGCACTCACTGATAAGTGGATATTAGCCAAAATTCTCAAAACACCCAAGATTCAATTCACAGACCACACGAAGCACCAATCTTTAAGTTGCCCTGTGTGGCTTTCTGACTGAAAAGCCATGAACAACTGTAAATTAATGGCAATATCTGCCCTTTAAAACACAACTTGCCTGACTGCACTTCTATGACAGCCCGTGGCTTTCCCCCTGAGCTATGAGCTTACATATGAGATCGTAGAGTCTATGTCTTCCCTGCGGGTATGTTATGCTACATTAAGACTTGCATAAATGGGAAGTATGGTTGAACATGCCTTTAATCCCAGATTTCATGGTGCAGAACCAAGAGGATATCTGTGAGTCTGAGGTCATCCTGGACTAAAAAGCAAGTTCCAGGACAGCCAGACCTGTTACACAGAGAAAACCCAATTTGCTATTGAGTTGTCATTCTATTTTATTATACAAATCTATGTTAAGACTCAAAATGTCAATATAAGTGACATTTCTTCATGTATCCTTAATTATTTAATCTCATTTCTGGAATTTACCTCTTACATAAACTCAGGACCACTGCAAAGAGGCCCCAAAATTTAGAGGCAATTTCTAACAATAGGATAGTACCTCTAACGCACAGATAAAGATTCCCTTCACACTGTTCAGTAATTTCCCCATTGCTGTTTGTTATAAATTATATCTCCAGTGCTAAATGATTCTACCTTTTAAGTTATGGAAGTAGAACACTATATGCACCTATAATCCTCTCTTTGTGAAGAGAAGCATCTGGACTGCTGGGCAGTGCATCATGTGAGCTCCCACTGGGACAGCTGCTGTGACCATGTTCCTTTTCCTTTATCTCACCCAGATTAGAGAGATTATTCTGGGAGCCAGAGTCCTTCTCTCCATATAGGTGAAATAAGGAGGTTTCATAACAAACTAAATCTGAGTCCTCTTCAAATAATTTCAGGGTGTTTTCAATTAGAAATGTTACAAGTGAACTATGTGACAAAAGGGGGCAAGCACAGAGGATCCCTGTCATTTTGTATGGTTGAAAATCTCATTTGATATATGAGTCTTGTAGGCTGAAAATATGTAGTTCAAAATTTGGAGACAAGTTAGCCATTATAAATTGTAGGCTGGATTTTTGTTAGAAATTTAAAAGATAATTTTTGAGATCAGATGTTCAAATGTTATCATCTCAGTGCAATAGTATGTAAGATTTCCAGGTTTCACATTGTGATGACCAATGTGATACATACTGTCCACTTGGGTAACTTTGACACACACATGGTTGAGCATGTTTGTAATGATGATTATTGAAAGGCACAGCTAAAGAGGGAAGATGACCGCTGAATGTGGGCACCATCCAACTGAAAGTTCCCATGGCCTGACTAAAAACAAGAGACATCTGTAAATATGAAAAAAAGGAATAAAGTAATTATATCTTAGGCATGGTCCTCTAAGACTAAAATGAAAGTTAGGATGTGTGCTAGAAATATTGCTTGAAATTTTCCCCAATCTGTGAAAAAGAAAGCCAATTTTAATTGGAATATAAAGCTGAGATTATAAGCATGAAGCACTGTAACCCCCCAAGACACACTTCTCTTTGAAAATGTTTTCAATGTTTGTGAACAATTGAAACCCTTTACTGACTGTCAGTAATTTTAGTGAATATGTATGTGATATATAATCTCTAATGTATATAAGCAAATATTACTTCTATTTTGTTGATGTTCACACAGTTCTCCAGCAGTGCCTGCTTTCTCTTCTTCATTGACTTGGTCAAGTACCCAAAGCCATTGATCATATAGTCCAGATATTAGCAGATTTCCTTGAATATTTTGAAGCAACTCCTTATAGAGAGAGGAAAATATATTTTGTGGAAAAAAAATCATGAAAATTACTCAAAATACATTCAAACTGTAAAATTCCCTTTTAGTTCCAAATTTCTTTACATCTCCCAAATCTTCCCATAGTTAGAACATTGACTGATAGGTCCACTAAGTTCCCTTCATCAAAACAGGAATCCTAAGAGCAGATTTTCAGATGGGCTTTGATTGCAAAAAATTTCGTCTTAGCTCAACATGCCCCAAGTAGACAGTTGAGTAAACTAGCCCACATAACAAACTAAAACCTCAACACGATTACTATTTTTAAATGACAGAAACATACATCATGGTAACAATAACAAAGGCAGCCATAGTAAGTTATTATCTGATTTCTCAGGAGCAGAAAATGGTGCCTGGCACTGGAAGCAGGTCACAGGAGGTCATGGTTCTTAGAGACGGTCCTGTCACCATTTCTCTAAACAATTGTGATTCCTAACTCTATTCTAAATATTTAAGCTAAGAGTCACAGATAATGTAGCCCTTACCCATCCACCAAAGAAGGTACTCTTTGCAATGGAGGGAGACTATTAGAGGAAACGGTCTATTCAATGTAAATAGAACAAAATATCCATGGCTCTGAGCTGCAAAGCATACATATTCATAGTAACTCCTGAACATTGCTCTGAAAATTGTGTAAAGGAGTCAAAAAAATTGTACACCAAAGGATCAGAAACTTTGCTTTGAAATTTCATCTCCTAGAAAAGAGGGGGAGGCTTCACTTTTGATAGTCCAACAATCGATTGTTTAATCACTGCTTAAACAATTTCTGAACAAGATGTCATCAAAATTACACTCATGAAGAGTGAGGGAATCTCATGACACCAAACTTCTTGATAAAGAATTATATGCACATAAATACTACTGAGAGTGAGTATATTAATCTTTCCCACAAATGACCCACATAGATTGTAAGCCAATCACAGTTGGTTATTTCAGAATTAGTCCATACACTTCCAAGAATAATGAACTCATCTCGAGTTGTTTGAAATTATTTATGGGTTTATTTGTATCTATATAATTATAACAGTTAAAGAAAATGGGGCATAATTGATCATAAGTGCAAGATTGATGGGACACAACAATAAAGCAAGGGAAATGATGGAGAAAAATGAGGTAATTGAAATTTAATTTTAATAATAAAATAAAAATATTATTTTATGGTATTGAAGCACAGGCCTCAGTGATTAACAATACCTATTTAACAACCAAGAGAACTTTTATTTGGATACCAATATTTTATGAGAGAAAAAGACAAGCAGATCATGAGATCCTACTTGGTACATGGAACAGAGATATACATGAAGGAGTCACATGATTTTGCTGAGAAAGAGAAACCTGCCTCTCAGAAATAGAGAGTGAGAGAAAATGAGGAACCCTGGTAGCCTAATGCATTTGATTAGGCATACATACTAGGTGAAAATCACATGTATGAAGTGACTATTCACATGTGCACATGGAGAAATCAAATAAAAGATACTTAGTTACATTATTACTCATTATGACTGTTATTTCCCCCTCAAATCCCTATTCCTTATGCTGTGAAAGGAACCTTTGAACCTACCAGATTTCTTGCCTATGTATCTACTCTCACTCAAAGGAACGTATGATGTGGGAAACTAACAAAGATTCAGAGTAATCCTGAGGGTGGATGGCGCTAGGACTTTTCCTACTTTTAAGTTACATCCCATCATAAGCACAGATTGATTTTTTATGTTTACATCTTCTCTACAAATCCAACCTGATGTTACATGGTGCTATTAAAAATATACCCTCAGCTTTGGTTCCTTTTTCTTGGATGACAGACAGCACATCCCAAGAGGAAAATGGGAAATACCTGTCACGCCGTATACAGCACAGAGCACTGTTTGCTCCTTGAGAACCAGACCAGTGGTGTGCACAGCTGCAGTGCGAAGGCTGGCATGGACAAAGAGGACCTTGAACTGGCTTTGCGCCTCAGTCTTTTATTGTACTCAATGCATCCTAATGTTAACCCTGAAAACTCAGGCAACATTTATTTTTATCAGATTTTGCACAATAGTAAAGAGATTAAATTCAACTTTTCCAGTAGATGGATCCTGGTAAACAGCCCTCTCTTACCTTCCTAATGTATAGCCCATGAGTTAAGTCACAATTCTTTCTTCATATGGTGATAGATTTTGAAGAAGTTGTGTATTTAAGAAGCAGAATTTTGTCCTTAGGAAAATCAGAGAAGAACCATGTGAGACCTACCAGAAGTTTTGTGGGAAGGTTTACATCACCACAAATGGAAGTAAGGTCTTTGCTAAATAGTTTTCTTGTCATAGCAAATGTCAGAACTATGCTTACTTGGTCCTGGTGGGGCAAAGAACCCCTGTTGAACAATGAAGATATGAAAGGCCATCTTTTTGTTTTTAAAACTCTTCTTTCCTTTGCATTTAAGGAAAAGATGAGACCATTACATGGAGTAGTGTAATTAATGCAGACATGTTAAAAACATAATTTCAATTGCATAATGTTCATGTTATAATTGGTTAGTCATCCTGTAATGTCTATATGCTATTCTTCCCTATACTCTACACTGTTAGTAATCTTAGAGGCATGATCTAGTGTTCACCACTGTTAATTCTCAAAAGATAGTGCTGTCTAACTCTGCATTGTATCATGAGATTCTCGATACCGAGGTTGAGCAAGCTTCCTGAATTCTGTACAATCAATTAGTTGACTTGGTGTTCATACCCGTTTTCATTTTCTGTTGTCCTCAAATGTCATAATGAACCTCTTCCCATTCTTGGTTTCCTTGACAAGTAGAACCATTGTCAAGTTTCTCTCATCAGCAGAATGTACACTTCACGAGAAAGTATACATGACTATTACTATTTTTAAATGTCAGAAACTGGAAAAGGAAGGAAGAGGGAGAGAGGGAGGAAGAGGGGGAGAGGGAGAGGGAAGGGGGAGGGGGAGAGGGATGGGGGGCGGAGAGTAAGAATCAAAGTCTGCCTGCCAGGCAGAGTCAAGGAAGGTCAGGGCCTGTTGGCAGATTTCCTGGCCTGCAGAAGCATGCAATGATAGAAGGAGGTACACTTGAAGCTTAAGAAAAGTGACTGAATATTCTATTGACCTTGGTTATAGGAATGGGGAAGCCATAGGATCACACATATATCTTCTATGTATATTTCAGCAATTGCTTCTGTTAGTGGTAGCTTTGTTTCCCAAAGTACTGTGTATATAAAAAGGCTATAAAAATACACTTTCTGCTGGCATAGTATTGACCTGTAGCCCTCTTGAAAAAAGAAAGTAAGAAATGTTCCATATTCCCCCCATATGCTACTATTATTTTGCCTTTCAGAATTTTAACATTGGTTAATGGAGTTCTGATAAATAAATGGAATATTTTCAGTTTACAATTCAGTCACAAGTTTAAAATTTTAATTTCCCTTTGGTTGTCTTCTGAATATAAACTTAAAGATGCTTCTCATTATGCTAAAACCATCTGTGTATCTATAGCTGTAAACCTATAATTTTTAGTAGGTCTCAAAGGCATGAGTCTACTCCTGTTATCTAGCAGACACATGTTAAGTACTTTTTCTGAAATATAGATTTCAATACAATGGTAAATACTAATGTTTATTCTTTTGTAAACTAAAGTTCACATAAGTCCTAAGACCTGCCTGTCACAGATCAAATGGACTCCAGATACGTATAGCTGCCTGTTCTTGAACATGGAATTTCCCCTTGTCTTGGGATTTCTTACCTTCCCCAATTGCTAGACAATTTTAATTTCTGTTAGTAGTCTATATTTGTCTCAGCAGATTTTCACCTGGCTGACAGACTCCACCTGTGGAGCTGCAGAACTCTGCACTTGTTGAAAGCTGATGTTACCCAGTATAATCAATGGAATTGCTTCCTGTCTTTTATCTGTATCAGCTAATTAGATGCTTTTGATAAATGTCCGATTGCCCAGCCTTTGACTAGCATTTCAGCCTTCCTGGGCCCCATTTACAACGCCCCAGTGTCAGCAGGAAGCAGATACAGAAGAGAGATACGACATCCATTGTCCCATTTGACAGGCTGAAATACTAAGTCAAAAAGGAATCCCCCTGGGTACATTCTAAAAACAATCCCATATCTTTTGTCAGGTTTTGTAAAGGCTTGTGTATCCTTGCATCATGTGTTGAAAATTGGCAAATGAATATTGCTATGTCTGGAGACTTGCTTAATGTGACAATTGTACTGTTAGTAATTATATAGGATCAGAGTCAATGTAATTTACTATGACTATAATTTGACTAATTGTTTATCTGACATTTTCCAAGGAATTTATGCTATGGTACCTCATCAACCTTAATTTGTTATGCTTCTAGTTAATGATTCAGAACTCTGGTTTCTGAAAAAGCTACAAATACTGGAAAAATTAAAACATGCTTTGGCAAGGAACAAACATATGGTCTGGCTGATCATTGCCAGTATTGTTACTCTCGTAATTGCCAGTGCTACTAAATTTAACCAACGGTCAGATTTTGGATAAGTGGCTATAACAAAGATGTGACACATTATGTGATATAGTACAGATCATAGCAGATGAAGTATGAGTAATGAAATTCAGAAGCCATTTGGAATGTCAAGTTTGATATCAATCTATATAACTCCAAAAATATATAATGAAAGTCACCATATTTTGACAAGAGTAAAATGGCACATTCAAGGAATATGGCAGAACACCAGTACTAATTTAAATTTATTGGCCCTGCATAGAAGGTTGTAAGTTTAATAAATGCAAATCCTGTGTGTTTTGATGTTGCTAGCATTGAACATGATATTCTAAAAAACTTAGAGGTCATTTTTTTCTTTCATGGTCTTCATTTACCTCTCTCATAATTGACATACCAGTATTTGGCTTTATAATCCTTTCATGACATGTCTATTACCTGTTTTCTTGAACTGAATCATCAGAGCACTTCATTGGAGCACTTACAGATGTCAAAGCAGAGTTACAAAAAAAATTCAGGTTCCAATGTCTTCCCTGGTAGAAGTTGGTAGTCAATGATGGGTAAGATTATCTTGAAAACCTTCCCAACCTAAGACAGGCCACAAATACAAGACTATTTGTGTGGCAATGATGGGTAAGTGCTGTGTTTTCAGATGACAACCTAAGATAGGCAAAACTTTCTGCTCCACAGCTGGAAAGGTACGCAGTTCATATAGATAGAAATGGGGAAAATGGGGAGTACACATTGGAGTTAACTTTGGCTGATTTCTTGCTTATCATTAATCATGAATGAGTCTGCTGACATCTGTCTTATTTTTCATTAAGACATGCATTTTATCCTGCCAAGTTCATCTGTTTATGCATATACCCTTGAGAGACTGACCAACACTGAAGGAAATGGCCTTAGTCAAACATAGATAATACTGTGTACCATAAACTCACTATGTAAGCATTTGGGGTTAATGTTTACCTTCCTGAATCCAAGAAACACATTTTAGATACTCTTGCATACACTTGTTTAGACTATATTTCATTGTGTAGGATTTGGGCCCCATTCAATTTTTCATGTTCAGTATTATTGTCTTTGTTCAGCTAATGGTTTGTCAGTCATGTTGGTGAGGCTTTATGGATGAGGTTCAGGGGACATGGCATGAGATGGGGAGGAAGAAGGGTAAAAACCAAAAGATCAAGTCTTTTCTGTAAGGTTTTTTTCTCCTAGTAATATCAGAAGTGTTTTACATGTTATCAAGCTGAGAAGGAAAGAATGTTAATATTAGATGCTCAGTTTTTACTATATTAATCTTACTGGTTTGTGAGCATGGGAGAATATTTCTATTATCTGAGACCTTCTTCCATTTCTCTAAGTTTTTTTTTTTTATATATATATATTAGTCTTTCACTCCTTGGTTAGAGTTAACTCAAGATATTTTATACTTTTTGAGGTTATTGTGAATGGTGTTGTTTCCCTGATTTCCTTCTCAGTAAGTTTGTGAATTTTTTATTCAGGAGGAATATTGATTTTTTTATGTTAATTTTGTATGCTGCAGCTTTTTAAAAGAGTTTACCAGCTATTTGAGTTTTCTTGTGAAAATTTTATGCTCACTTATTCTTACTAACATATTATCTTCAAATAAAGGTACTTTGTTTCTCTATTTTCAACTTGTTTCTCCTTGATATCCTTTAGTTGTAATATTAGTTTTGCTAGATTACAAGTGCTGTATGAAATAAGAGTCCCTTGGGTATGATCAAACATGAGCAGAGATTGCTGTTGGTACCACAATATTCCACAGGATACTAGATGGCAGCAAATATTAGGTGATAGAATGATTATCATCTTTGTAGAAATAAGGTAGTTTTTGGTAGATATTTCAACTTTTAACATTTCAGACTATAATTGATTAAGGCTAATTCAAGAAATGGAAAGTAGAAACTAATATAGCCAAAAAGTAAAGAATTTTGTATTATATTTATATTTAATTAATTTTATGTTACATTAGGAAAACTAATTTCTCATGTCAGAGGAGTGAAAATGTGTGACTTAAACAGAAGTCAAAAAACCTGCATGGTACAACCCTAAAGAAAAGTAAGAAGGTATAAAATAATGAACTTTAGAGGGGTAGTTCAGAATAACATTCTTTTCCAGGGAGCCAAATGAAAGACCCAGAACTACAGTAAATTCTGTGGTAAAGAAAATACACTCACGTTTAATCAATTAGCTGTTAGTTACTATTGACATGTGAGTGTCACCTATTGTACCTATTCTCATATCTTGCCGTGCTGGTCATATTTCATAGGTGTTGCAGGTGGGTACAACATATCAACTTGTCAACTTACTATTTGATGTACCATGGAAACTTTAAGTAATATCCAGCAAGAATCACTTGAATGCTGAGATATCCCTGTGAGATTATCTAGCAACAGGCACACTACCCCTCAACCTGAGAGAAAACCAAGGTCTACCTCAAACATCTGAATTTTGGGGAAAATCATTTCAAATACTTTGATTAAAGAATGGAACTTTTTCTCTCAACATAATTGTAATGTCTGGTACTAGAAATTTAGTCATGTTTATGGAGCTAGTAAGGTAGGTAATGGACCTTAAAATTTATCACACCAATTTACTAGATCAGCCCAATTTCTTACAGCATTCTAAATATTATCCTTATACCCACAAATAACTGAGGCTATCACTCCTCATCACAGAAGCATC
Organism: Mus pahari; assembly: GCF_900095145.1. Lineage (NCBI taxonomy): Eukaryota > Metazoa > Chordata > Mammalia > Rodentia > Muridae > Mus > Mus pahari. Next base: position 16,118,933 of record NC_034593.1, on the reverse strand, counting down.
TTCTATAGAAAATGGAGACCATCACAGAAAACCATTGAGAAAGACATTGAGAAAGAAGTCTTAGTTTATGAAGAGAGATACAACAAATATGCTTTATATCAGTGTGTTTTGGTGAGTGTATCTGATACATGCCTGAATGCCTATGACTGATGTGAGCTGATGCACATAGTATGTGTGAATATCTAAGGTGTGTTTGTCGTGTGCATGCCACACATGCACATGTGTGTATTTGTTTGTGAATGCCAAAAAGCCTCTGTTAATTCCTATCTCCAACTCCCATTCTTCATTTGGGCTGAACATGAAGTTTAACATAGAATTTGATTTTAGATTGCCAGTAGCTATGTCCTCTGGGAAAAAAATATGTTAGTAGCCCAAGCCAAGTAGGAATTAGTGCTAAAATATAGAACATTCATAGTATAATGTATACTTGTTATTTATCCCTATTTATTATATTCATGTTGTGTATGTCTATAATTATTTGTAAGTGTGCTTTCATATGACCAGGTGTGCAGCTGATGTGAATTAACTCATTATAATAGTCTCACCACTATGAAACATGATTATTATGTACCCCAACGTAGTGCTATAATGAAAAAAAAAGCAAAAGAAACAAAATACTATGTAATCAGTATTTTTCAACTTCATTCTAGTTTCCTTAGAGTACCATGATATCTGCTGCATATTGTTGACTAAAACATCAATATGTAAAATCAGTATCTAAAAACTGAAAGAAAGAAAAAGAAAGAAAGAAAGAAAGAAAGAAAGAAAGAAAGAAAGAAAGAAGAGGAGGGGAGGGGAAGGGAAGGGAAGGGAAGGGAAGGGAAGGGAAG
>NC_034593.1:16114049-16117993 GCF_900095145.1 Mus pahari | reverse complement strand
GAAGGGAAGGGAAGGGAAGGGAAGGGAAGGGAAGGGAAGGGAAGGGAAGAAGGGAAGGGAAGGGAAGGGAAAAGGAAAAGGAAAAGGGAAGGGAAAAGGGAATGGAATGGAAGAAGGAAGAAATGAGCAACCTCAACAATCTCCCTTCCCAAACCTTCCTGAAATAGATAAATATATCTTCTACGTCAGAATAATGCAATCCTAAGGTGTCCTTTAACAGCAATGATCTCAGAGTTATCCCCTATTCTTGGATCACAATGAGGACTTTGTTCCCAAAGGTAGAAAACATCTGATCCCCTTACCTTTTTCTGAAATCACTCCCCAAAACTGAGTTGCTGGAAGTAGGATTCCATAGAAACTGAGGGGCTATGAGAACAGATAAAGTGAGCCCAAGTGATTTATGGAAGAACTTTTCATCTTGAATAACACAGAAATGAGCTCTTTTAATAGAATGTACTTTGAGTTTGACATATGTAGTAGAAAACTAAAGAGGATTTTGTGTTGGTTTTTCTAACTTTAATGTTACTCATGAAACTCTACTAAATACAAAGAAAAAAATCAGGGTAAATGTTTTGTAGAGCAGCTCAAAGTATAATCTTAACTCAAAAGAAGTAAGAGTATATAGCTAGTTTTGCCTTGTCTGGCCTCAGTGACAGAACATGTGCCTGAAGCTTAACAGGCTTGATGTGCCAGGGTGGGAGCATATTCAGTGGCTCTAACTATCTCAGAAAGAAGGGACAGGCACTGTGAGGGGGGAAAGATGAGATGGGCAGCATTCTGGATGTAAAATGAATGAAAGGATGGATGAATGGATGAATGCAAAATAACAATTATAAAAATAACCAACAAAGCAGACAAACAGACAAAAACCAAAGTGTTATTCCTAGAAATGAGAAACCTCAATAAATGGAAGGCCAGTAAATACGTATTCTTGATTGTAAAATTTGGTAAAACAGTGCTTTTAGTTTACTGTAAGTAAAACTGGAATATGCATATACACCTTTGCTTACAGAACCACCTGGAATAGAGCAAAGTTTCTCACTTGAGCACCCTGTGTCTCATGTGAGAAGGTTTCACAATTTCACATCTGTTCTCTTAAATGTTTAAATATTCAGATATTTAAATTAATTGTAAACAGCAACTTGTTTAATGAACCCAAAGGTTGCTTTGTTCATGAAACACCACAATCACCTTTCATGTTGTAGCAAGGATAGAGAAGTGAGAAAAATGGAAGATTCCAAGGTGTTCCTGTCCCTTTAGAGTGCTCTAAATGCACATGGCTATCTTTAGGCACGGATCTTTACTTTTCTCTGCATGATGTGGTTCCAGGACTCGAGAAATGAGACCCTGGAACACTTAGCAAGGAGCATGATGAGGAAACAAACAAGTACCTTTTCCTAATGTTAAAAAACATGCCTACTCTCAGGGCATTATCTTTTCTTTCGATGTCTGGGGCCGTAACTCTACAGTCTACTGAGAGTTAAACTCATAACATAGCCCAATTAAAGTAAAACAATATTTGCTCTAGAGTCACTGCTGCTCCCTGGAAAGATAAAGGATAATATTCTTAATGATTTGACATTGGATAAGGTTGGCAATATCTGGTTAAAGAGAAAGTCTGGTTTACTTTTTATAGAGAAGGAAAACAATTTCGTGTATCGATTGAACAGAGGGCGACATCCAACTCTCTGACAGCCTATTACAGGTCACTGTGGTGGACTATCCATTTTGAGCTGTTATTTATGAGAGATATTTTTGATAATTATGATTTTGTGAAACACACTGTTATCATTATCATTACTTCTTCTATTCACAGCACAGGGTATACTCAGGGGAAATCAGTGGGCTCATTTGCAATGCCAAACCAAAGCCCATTTGATATATGACAAAGTTAACTTCCAAAAAGAGGTGTTGAAACTGTGTCTTTGTGATGAATCCATTAGCTTGTCAGACTTTTATCAACCGTACCTCTTATTCTGAGGTCCTAATTTTCCATAGTTAAAGGAAACTGTCATCATCAGTTTATATCCAGCAAAGAAAGTACATAAGAGTCTATAGAAGGATGTTGAATGCTTGGGATGAAAATTCTTTCTTTACTTTTAAAACGGATGCTACAGTGGACACTGATTCTTCACTCCAGTCAACTTCCTGTTAAGCATCAAGTTTTCCTTCAGGGACCAGTGTGATTCATTTGCCAGTGTTCTGAATATTTCATCTGAATCTTGTACCTTTTCAGCAATGATACATAGTATATCCTATGGGAGAGAAAGACAAGCTTCTATTATTATAGATAGATACATCTGAATCACAAATATGTCTCTTATTGTGAACCAGAGCCATGGCAATTATGGGTGCAGAGCCACAACTGAAAGAAATGAAAAGATATTAATACTTTTCTTTTTTAGCTTCCAAACATATTTTCTCCCTTAGTCCATTTTTCCTAATTTGTAACACTGGGTTTTGTTGGAATTAGATAATCCTCAGCATTGAATCGCACTTCTCATCCCCAAAGCATTTTGGTGAATGATTCTCTCTTACTTTTTCTTTCTTCTATGAATGTCCTTCTCAAGCATGCCATTCGCAGTTATTATTGGAATCTTTCTCTTTCAGAGATCAAATCACTATTTTATTTACTATCTCTCTTGGCCTTTGTTCTGAATCCCCAAATCTGTGTTTTTTAGAAAGCCTTTTCTCAATAAACTCCTAGACTTTTATTTCCTTTTTCTGTGACTTCTTATTTGCAACTATCTATATCTAAAGATGCTGTTAGAACCTAAGGAAATTTCAATCCCTCTACCATGATTTTATTCAGTAAAAATGACTATCATTCACAGACTCATATTTTTAAAATTTTCACATTTCCAGAAACTTTTGCTGTAAAATACTTAAGTTCCATCTTTACAGATACTCACTCATAAGAGACTTGCCAAAAAGTTTTTTTTTTTTTTTAATTGGTACTGGTGAAGTTTGAGAATGCCCAACAAGATATTACTTATTTGGTGGTGGTGGGGTTATATACACATTGTCTTGGCTGGTATCGGTGCTACAAGTAATCGCCAGGTTTAAAAATGAAGGCATTTTGTTAGATTTCTCTGAGCCTAAGCGGTAAGGAAAATGATTGTTTTAATTGAAATCACTTGGCCCTTGGATGTCATTTTGATTTTATAGTGTGGATGCATTCTGCATCTCCACAAATACACAGAAAATAACTAATCAATATTATAACATTTATAATAATGTCATTGCTTAAAAAGGTACTGAATATCTACTTGCAAATGGCCCATACTTCTGGTATACAAAGTAAATACTGTGTTTGCCTTGTACGCTAGGTATTAGAATCAAGCAATAATATAGTACCAATCTTTTAGTCATCCTGTGTGACTTTCTTACTATAACTGATAAAAACAGTCTAAATTATATTGCCTTTGGTTGGATGGGAAAACCACCTTGCAAACAAGTGCAGTTATAAACTGATCACATCACAATTCAGTCTTGGTGACTGAAAACAGTACCCAGTACTCTTGTTGTTGTTGTTGTTGTTGTTGTTGTTGTTTAATCATTTTACAACATTTGCTTTCAGTGGATTAGTCTAACGATGTTCTAAATCACAATTGACAAAAGACTGAGTCAGTGAACTAAAATACCCATCTACACGCTACTGACTTAAAACGCATCAATGATCCTCCCCACCACAAGGTCACAATGTAAGGATGTACTTATTTTATGAAATGAAACAACATCAAATTCACAACAATCAACAACAAAATAATTAAGACTCTCAGGTTAATATTGTATTCCTGTTTAACTGTAAAGATTTATCAAAGCTAGGCATAAAGTATATGTCACATACCTTTTGGTGTTATTTTTGCTAATGCTTAATTGCAGGAAGTAGTCAGGCATTGGATACTTGGCACTTTGCTAACAGATAAATTATAAGTTGTCAT
>NC_034593.1:16112294-16114038 GCF_900095145.1 Mus pahari | reverse complement strand
ATAAATTATAAGTTGTCATTTGGTTCACAGAACAATTTCTCTCAATTTGTTGTAATATTCTGAAAAGTTGTTCCAGAAGAGTATCATTTGCTATTGGGAGTTTTTCTAAAAGACTGAGNACAGAGACAGTTATTTTAAAACAAGTTTACATCAGTACCTGCATTTTACAACACACCTTGCCTTTCTATGACAGCCTTTGGCTTTAGCCCCCTGAACTGTGAACTCAAATCTGAGATGATAGTGTTTATGTCTCCCCTATAGGTATATTATGCTATGTTAAGACTTGCATAAGAAACAAGTATGGTAGCACATGCCTTTAATCCAAGATGCTGGGAAACAGAGCTAAGAGGATCTCTCTGAGTTTGAGGTTAGCCTGTACTACAAAGCAGAGCTATTATGTACAGGAAACCAGATTTGCTATTGGGTTGCTATTCTGTATATTATAAAAATCTATATTAAGACTCAATATATCAAAGTAAGTGATATTTCTTTACATATCTTAATTAATCTCATTTCTGGGATTTACCTCATACATAAACTCAGGACCACTGGAAAGGGATACCAAAATTTGGAGGTAATTTCTAAGAATAGAATAACACCTAACATGCATAGATGAAGTTTCCCTTCACGTAGTTAAGTAAATTTCAATTGATTTTTGTTATAAGTCATATCTTCAGTGCTAAATGATTCTATTTTTTAAGTTATGCTGGTAAAACATCTATATACACCTATTCTCCCCTCATTGTGAAGAGAAGCATTTGGACTTATAGGCAGTATAAGATGGCTGGAGGCATGTCTTCCCACTGGGGCAGCTTCTGTGTCCATTTTCCTTTATCTCACTCATGCTACANAGATTTTTCCAGTAATGAGAGGCCATTGCTCCAAAAGGGAAAAATAGTGCATTCTCCTAATAAACTAAAACCAAGTCTTCTCCAAAAAATGTTGGATAGTTTCCAATCAGAAACTTTACACGAGAAATCTGTGATAACATGGGGTAAACACTGGGTGTCTCTGTCACTTTAAAATGGTCGCAAATCATATTTGACCTATTTGTCTTGGAGGATAAAAATAAATAGTTCAAAATTCTGAGAAAAAGTCAGCTGTTCTAAAATATAGTGTGGAGTTTCCTGTTAGAAATTGAAAAGATGATTTTGAGATCAGATGTTCAATTGTGATCATCACAGTGCAATAGNATATAAGAGGATGATTTGTAGTTTTCACATTGTGAGGGCCAGTATGTGATGCATACTGTCCATTGGAGTGGCTCTTGTTGCATTTGACACAGACATGGCTGAGCACGTTTGTAAGGATGCTTATTAAAAGGCACATTAAGGAAGGACGATGACCTCTCAACATAGGCAGCAGCCTATTGAAAGTTTCCATGGGCTGACTAAAGAGCAAGAGACATGCAAACCCATCTGAGCAGTAACATTAAATGTTTCTGATGTCTCAGTGCAGATACAATGGTAACACCTTGATCTTAAGGTCTATCATATTGAGAGGTATTTGAAATAAGTTCTATTTGGAGGAAACAGGATAATTATGGATCTCCAATGACAGGTTCTTTGGAACCTTAGCTTTTCCTCTTGATCTTTGAATTTATACACTATGAGGAATATCTTTTTGAGTTATNTTCTCCTATAATATATTCCTTACATTTTCAGGACAATTGGTCGATTAATAATAAATCAGAAACTGAGAGTCAAAATTTCCATTTGATACCTGTACTGTATAAATTTTGGTA
>NC_034593.1:16100131-16108752 GCF_900095145.1 Mus pahari | reverse complement strand
TGTGTGAAAGCAAATATTATTTCTCCTTTGATGATGATGTTCAATAGTCATTACCTCTGCATAGTGGCTACTTTCTCTTCTTCATTGACCTGGTCAAGTAGCCAAAGGCATTCTTCATATTCTCTAGAAGTCAGCACACTTTCTTTGATAGTTTGAAGGAATTCCTTATAGAGAGAGGAAAATATATTTTGTGCAATATTTCTCAATACATGTTTGAGTCTAAAATTCTGTTTAGTTCCCACTTCTTTTGTAGCTAAAAACTTTCCCCTAGTTAGAGCATTTACTGATATTTAGGTCCAGCAAGTTTCATCCTTCACAACTAGAAACCTGAAAGTATTTCACATTTTCAGATGTGCTTGGATTGCAGAAAAATCTCTTCTTATCTCAATGTGCCTCTAGTGGACAGCTGAGCAGTCTAGTGCCTATAAGAGATCAATACTTCACCTGGAATAGTACTTTTAAATGGCAGAAACATCCAATAATTCAGTGACAACAAAGACAACCATAGTACGTTATTATCTCATTTCTCAGGAGCAGAAAATTACGCCTGGCACTGAAAGCAGGAGGTCACAGGAGACTGTGCTTCTTTCAGAAAGTCTTGTCACTATTACACTAAGCAAACATGATTCTTAACTTGATTTTAAATATTTAAGCTATTAGTCACAGCTATTAGTAATGTAGCCCTTACCCATCCATCAAAGAAGGCTCTCTTTGCAATGGATCTAGACTATTCGTGGATTAGTCATCTATTCAAGGTATACAGAACAAAATATCCTGTGGCTCTGAGTTGCAGGGCATACACATACATAGTAGCTCCTGAAACATAGCCTCTGAACATTGGATAAAGAGTCAGAAAAATTTTACACCAGAGAATCAGGAACTTTGTTTTTAGATTGAATCTCCTAGAAATAAGGGGGAAGGTTTTACTTTTGATAGTTTAAAAATATCATTGCTTAAACCATTTCTGAACTAAACATCATGAAAGTTACACTAATGAATTATAAAGGAATGTCATGAAGCCAAACTTCTCCATAAAAAGCTGTATGCACATAAATGCTACTGAGAGTATTTTAGTCTTTTCCAAACATGAACTCTGTAGATTGTAAGCCAATCACAGTTGGTTATCTCAGAAGTAGTACATATACTACCAAGAATAATGGATTCATCAAATTGTTTTAAAATATTTATGAATCTATATAATTATGACAGTTAAAGAAAATGGTGCATGAATTTAAGCATAAGTGGGAGCTTGAGGGGACACAATAAAGCAAGGAAAAGGAAGAGAAAGTTACATAATTGAATTTTAATTTTAATAATAAAATGAAAATATCATTTTATGGTGCTGAAGTGAAGGTCTCAGTAATAAAGATTAACTGTTTTACAGACAAGAGAACCTGCATTTGGGTATCTATATTTTGTGTGTGAGAGAGAGAGACAATAGATCATGAGATCCTACTTGGCACGACTAGAAAAGATATATATGAAGGTGTCACATGCTTTATACTGTTAAAGAGAAAGCTACCCCTCAGAAATAAAGTGCAGAGTGAGAGAATGAAGAACTATGGTCATCAAATGTGTTTGATTAGACTTGCATACCTGCATTGATCCTCATATGCATGTATGAAGCAATCCTCCATATGTCCACATGGAAGAATCAGATGGGATTTTTGGGTAAAGCATTTGTCACATTCACTACATTTGTGAGGTTTCTCTCCTATATGAATTTTCTGATGAATACTAAGATGGGATTTGTAAGTAAAGCATTTGTCACATTCACTACATTTGTGAGGTGTACAATGGGGGGATTCAAGAATCACATTGCTAAGCTTGTTCCATGTAGAAGACTTCTCTTGAATATTCATATGNTCATGGACAATGTACTGGCTGTCTTGATCCAAGACCTTCCCATACGCTCCACATTTGTAATGATTTTCAGAGACACACTCATTCTTTTTGTTGTCCTTCTCCCAGGGTCTTATGCAGTACTGTAGAGAGGTATACACAAATCCTTCACAATTGAAGAAGACATGATGAGTCCTGGATCCTTTGTGAGAGTCTCCTTGACCTTTAATCTTCCAGGGCTCTTAGTGTTGATTTACAGTTATGCAGATGTGACTGAGCATATGAATACCTGGAAGGTGACAGGACCAGCTGCTGAATGTCCTAGGAGGCCAGCACAGCAACTGCAGCTTAAGGAAGTTTTCAAGTTCCACAAATACTAGGCACTAGTCTCCCTCCAGGACATCCTGAACACGAGGCAGCAGAGATACAAGGAGAATCAAGAACTGTGTTCTTATGGTGCCAAAGTATATTGCCTTCTCTTGCTTATGGTCCTGTGCTTGCCTCTTAATGTATGGTTATCTCTGGTGTTAACTGGCCTTCATGTCTCTGTCTGGAGCCTACCTTCTGTGTCTATGGGCTGCTTCAGGTCCTTTATAAGGCTTTCAGACTGTGGGGTACATAAGGGATTTCACACCAATGATCTGTTGCCCTGGCTGCAGCAGATCTCATAGAAGGCCTTTAGTAGATCTATCTACAACAGAATTCCTACATTCATGATTCATGGAACATCAAGAAAGACAGTGGTAAAGGACCGTAAGAGCCAGAGGACCAGGAGCTTTACAATGATATTGTTTCCTGGAAATGATAGGGAAGTTATACTTATTTTTTTCCAATACAGTAAATATTTAGTCAAAAATATTTGAGTCAGGTAGACTTAGGCTGAATTATCAAAGTCTATGGAATCTGAGGGTAGTGCTGACAATGTCATATATACACACAAATATGATGCGATTTCAAAAGGTTCACATTTTAAATACTATATCATAATATCAGAAAATAAAATGTTTAATTTTTTTGGATAGAAATCTTATAATATGTGTGTATATTTTCTTTGTTTTTGTGGATTTCTTTGTTTATTTTTATTTTACACCTTTTTATACATCACTATGTAATGCATCTTAACAGAGAGACATTTACATCTTTTACTTATACTTTGGTTTTGAAATTAATATACATAAACCATATATACAACATTACCTATTTAAAAAATAAAATTAAAGGTATTTAATAACTAAATAGTATTATTATAATCCCATTTATTTTTTATTAGATATTTTCTTTATTCTTTATTTCAAGTACTATCCCGAAAGTTCCCTATACCCTCCCCCTACCCTGCTCCCCTACTCACCCACTCCCACTTCTTGGCTCTGCATTCCCCTGTACTGGGGCATATAAAGTTTGCAAGACCTAGGGGCCTCTCTTCCAAATGATGGCCTACTAGGCCGTCTTCTGCTACATATGCAGCAAGAGACACGAGCTCTGGGGGTACTGGTTAGTTCATATTGTTGTTCCATCTATAGGGCTGCAGACCCTTCAGCACCTTAGATTCTTTCTCTAGCTCCTCCATTGGGGGGCCCTGTGTTCCACCCTATAGATGACTGTGAGCATCCACTTGTGTAGGGAAACTATACTTATGATTCAATTGCTTGGCTGCCTAAACAAGACCAAGCAATAATAGTATCAAACTACTATGTGAAGGAGACACATTATGGGCCACCCTTATATAAAGAACCTCAGGCAACTAATTACTTATAAGAGGAAGAGAATTTGATAGAAAGAAAGGGGAATGGATGAAGAGAACATCAGAGAAGTTTAAAGGAAGACAGGGAAAAGTGGGAGTTATATAATTATATTTCAATTAATTCTTTAAACATCTGTCATGCAAAGTAAAATCAAATATAAAGAATTCATTTCTATTCACAATGACAAAATACTAGAAAAATAAATCACGTTAGCAACATATTGGTAGACACTTCTTAGATAGTGGCCATGAATATGAAAAACTGCTCCTGAGTCCTCAAGCAAGGAAACTCAATAGACTTTCATGATTATAAAGAGCTGAGAAACTGTTAGCTGTAAAAACAATAAAAATTAAAACTTTGAAAAATGAGACTTTGCTTAGCAATTGAGACATTGGAAACGATTACAATAATATGAGGAATTTGCAATTGCTGTTGCAGTTTTAATATCTGTAAGAGATGAGGTGATCTGCTGTAGCAGAATTCCTTAGACTTAGGAGATGCTAAAAAGAATGACTCAGGTTACTCTATCTTTGGTGGATTAAGAGGAAAGTTTTAAGTACTATACAAGTGAGGAATCCACAGACTCAAAATCAGTGCTGCTGATTAACTCAGTGTGAAGTAACACCAGGCATTATGCCTCAGAATGATAGGAGTGCAGAAGTCTCCCCCAGCAAGGGTAAGGAGACTGCTTGCTCTGATGTGGTTAAAGCAGCTTAGAGGGGCTGAAAAAAGTTTTATCTGGATTACTGGCCCAGGATGTACAATGTATTGTCATGTTTAAACCCACAAATGCCAAGTAGGCACATTGCAGTATAACTAAGCTAAATGTCTGGTATTCAATTCTATAGGAATAAAAGTGAGCGAATAGGATAGCAGAGAACTTTATTAGCAAAATTAAGAGGACTATTTTTTAATCAACTATAAGAGATTGTACTATTTAAAGCATGCAAACTTCCAAATTATATTCAGTTAGTAACGTTTTTATGAAAGCACATACATAATCATAAAACCTTTATAGTGAGAGAAAATGTGTTGGCCATGCTAATCTATTAACTTGGGATCAGGGTAACTTGGGAAGCACAGCAAGGTCTAAGACTTCCAGGATAGCTTGAAGAGAGCAGAAGTGCATAGTTAGCTTACTCATAATTTATCAAATCTATTTCTGTGCAAGTGAGTTAACCTCACATCAGAATTTTCTTATACAAATGCATACTACGAAACCACAAAGCTCACCAAATCATCATTTTTTGTTTCCCAATATTGTATTGGTATTAGCTCTTTGAAGGTCTGATAGAATTCTGCAGTAAACCCATCTGGTCCTGTGCTTTTTGGTGGTGGTGGTGGGGGAGGGGGGTTAATGACTGCTGCTATTTCTTTAGGGTTATGGGACTGCTTAGAAGGTTTATCTGATCCTAATCTAAATTTGCTAATTGGTATCTGCCTAGAAAACTGTTCATTTTCCAGTTTGGTTGACTATAGGTTTTTGTGGTAGTATCTGATGATATTTTTAATTTCCTCAGTTTCTGTTGTTATATCTCCCTGTTCATTTATGATTTCGTTAATTTGGATAATGTCTCTGTGCATTTTGGTTAGTCTGGCTAAGGGTTTATCTATGTTGTTGATTTTCTCAAAGAACCAGCTCCTTGTTTTGTTGATTCTTTGTATAGTTTTTTTTTTTGTTTGTTTGTTTCTACTTGGTTGATTTCACCCTGTATTTGATTATTTCCTACAGTCTACACCTCTTGGGTGTATTTGCTTCTTTTTGTTCTAGAGCTTTCAGGTGTGCTGTTAAGCTGTTACTGTATGCTTTCTCCAGTTTCTTTTTGTAGGCACTCAGAGCTATGAGTTTTCCTCTTAGCACTGCTTTCATTGTGTCCCATATATTTTGGTATGTTGTGCCTTCACTTTCATTAAATTCTAAAAAGTCTTTAATTTCTTTATTTCTTCCTTGACCAAGTTATCATTGAGTAGAGCACTGTTCAACTTCCATGTGTATGTGGGCTTTCTGTTGTTGCTGTTGTTATTGAAGACCAGTTTTAGGCCATGGTGATGTGAAACGATGAGTGGGATTATTTCACTCTTCTTACATATGTTAAGGCCTGTTTTGTGACAGATTACATGGTCAATTTTGGAAAATTTACCATGAGGTGCTGAGAAGAAGGTACATTTTTTGGTCTTAGGATGAATGTTCTATAAATATCTGTTAAGTGCATTTGATTCATGACTTCTGTCAGTTTCATTGTGTCTCTCTTTAGTTTCTGTTTCCATGATCTGTCCATTGATTGCCACAGACTGGCCCCAGTCAGCCTCTCTCAATCCGTGGGAAATCAGGGTTTCAGACAGATGGGCATGAAGTTGTCAAGAAATTGGTGACAAACAGACACAGAAGAAAGGGAGTCCTGTATCCGGATGTATTTTCTCCAAGCAAACACCAGGCTTTTAATACAGAAGAAAAACAAGAAGGCTAGGCAAATACATCCATCAAGGTACACTGGTTCTGTTTTTTTGTTTTTTGGGGTTTTTTGTTTGTTTGTTTGTTTTTTGGTTTTTTTTGTTTTGTTTTTTTTGTTTGTTTGTTTTTTGTTTTTTTTTTGCTTTTTTGAGACTGGGTTTCTTTGTGTAGCCCTGGCTGTCCTGGAACTCACTCTGTAGAGCAGGTGGGCCTCGAACTCAGAAATCTGCCTGCCTCTGCCTCCCAAGTGCTGGGATTAAAGGCATGTTTGTGCCACCACAACCAGAGGTATACTGGTTCTTAACACAAAACAAAGAAAATGTATACATTAAAAAGAAGGTGGGAACCAGGCCTTGTTTACAACTGAGAATAGGAACAACCCTAATGAAAATCAGCTAAACACAGGAGCCAGGTGAGTGCTCTAATGCTAATCTATTGTTAAACCCACCACCAGGGGTTCTTTAGTAAATACCTGATTATGCTATTCCTCTGGGCCTAGTGAAAAAACCTGCGTCAGGGGAATTCCATTCTACTAACCTTTCCATGAATAATACTACAACACACCTATTTCCTAGGCCATTGTGTATTCCTGTGTTTGGGTGTGACTTGGCTATTGTTCTAAGTAATTACTTTGTAGACTAGCCCTGAGCTTTCTAGCTCTATTCAAGTAAATTGTAATGTCTGATTATTTTCACTGTCTCCACCAGAGGTAAATTTGAATGTTACTGAATAGGTAACATTCTTACTGAATTCCAAGCTCACTGGTAAGCTTCAAGGATTTCCTAGGAACCATTGGAACACTGGTGGAGGCTTAGCTATATGTCAAAATCAATCCTTAAAGGCACTTATAATAAAACAATACTGAAAGAGAGCACACGGATCCATACACAAGACTAACGCGGGGACAGGGTTTGAGTACACGGGCTATGTGAATGCTAAGGTTCCAGGAAACTCTTTGCCTCGGGACTGCTTCCAGGTTTTGAAATCTGTCAAGCAGACTTCACTGGAGTGGATGTAGCAACTGATGAGAGTGGGTGTTGAAGTATCCCACTATAATTGTGTGAAGTTCAATGTATGCTTTGATCTTTATTAAAGTTTCTTTTATGAATGTGGGTGTCCTTGCATTTGGAGCATAGATGTTTAGAATTGAGCGTTCATCTTGGTAGATTTTTTTTTTTCCTTTGATGAGTATGAAGTGACCTTCCTTATCTTTTTTTGATAACTTTTACTAGAAAGCCAATTTTAATCAATAAACTTCTCTGGTGAGAAGTCTTGTGTAATTCTGATAGGTCTGCCTTTATATGTTACTTGACCTTTTTCCCATACTGCTTTTAATATTCTTTGTTTTGTGCACTTGGTGTTTTGATTTTTATGTGATGGGAGAATTTTCTTTGCTGGTCCAGTCTATTTGGAGTTTTGTAGGCNTCTTATATATTTATGGCCATCTCTTTCTTTAGGTTAGGTAAGTTTTCTTATATAATTTTGTTGAAGATATTTATAGGCCCTTCAATTTGGAAATCTTAACTCTCTTCTATACCTATTATCCTATTATCTATGACTCCTGATCTCTTTCCTAGGATTTCTATCTCCTGGGTTGTATCCCTTTGTAATTTCTTTATTGTTTCTATTTCCATTTTTAGATCCTGTATGGTTTTGTTCAATTTTTTCACCTATTTGGTTGTGTTTTCCTGTAATTCTTCAAGGGAATTTTGTGTTTCCACTTTTAAGGGCTTCTACATGTTTACCTGTGTTCTCTTGCATTTTTCAAAGGAGTTATTTGTATCCTTCTTAAAGCCCTTCATCTTCATCATGAGAAGTGATTTTAAATCCAAATATTGCTTTTCTGGTGTGGTGGGGTATCTATGACTTGCTATGGTGGGAGAACTGGGTTCAGATGATGCCAAGTAACCTTGGTTTCTGTTGCTTATGTTCTTGCACTTGCCTCTCACAATCTGGTCATTTCTAGTGCTACCTGCCCTCGCTGACTTTGAATGGAGCCTGCCCTTCCTGTGATCCTGTTTGTGTCAGAACTTCTCAGAGTCCAGCTGTTTTTGTGATCCTGAGATTCTGATTGTATCAGAGCTCCTGGGAGTCAAACTGACTCTTCAATCTTGAAATCCTGGTGTGACCCAGCTCCTGAGATCCCATGATCCTGAGCGTGTTAGAGCACCTAGTAGTGGAACCTCCTCTGGGTGTTGTAGGACTGGGTGCAGAGCCACCACCCAAGGACTGCTCATGGTACCAGCTCAAACTGGAAGTGAGCCACTGACTGGGTGGAGGTTTCTGTGTCCCTGGACCCCAGGGGTCCCAGTTACTCCCAGTATTGGGTCAGATGTTGTGATCTCCTCACCTATGATCCTGGGAGCATTTGAGCACCTAGGAGTCGAACTTCCTCTGAGTGTTGTAGGCAACCATATTTCAATTGATTATGCCATCAAAAACTGCTCTCATTGAAATACTTTTCTCAAAGAAGCTTCACCAAGCATAACTTTTTATGAATTAGTATTATTGATTTGAGTGGATGAACCAAACAGCAGACCACACCAGGTTGATTCCACATGAGAGGTTTATTTAGCAGGAATGGG
>NC_034593.1:16057055-16098656 GCF_900095145.1 Mus pahari | reverse complement strand
TGTTCTGTTAAGGAATTTTTTCCCTGTGCCCATTTCTTCGAGGCTTTTCCCTACTTTCTCCTCTATCAATTTCAGTGTCTTTGGTTTTATGTGGAGGTCTTTGATCCACTTAGACAAACTCAAAGATTTTTAAAACAAATATTTCATTTTGTGGTACAAGTAAGTATTCTACAAAATACACAGATTCACAGAGATGCCACTACATTGAGTGGATGTGATAATAATTTTCACCATAACTCATCCTTTGCATTCTCTAAAGTAAAAAGATCAGGCAATGAAGGAGAAACCATCTTCTCTTAAATCAATAGGACAATTAGGCCACTCGAACACCCTGAAAATATTCAATTTGTTTTTGTACCTCTGAAATATTCTCAATGTAATTTTTAAAATGTATCAAGTAATGACATGATATTTCTGTCTACTTCTTAAGTCATAAAATTTTCAATTTAAAATTATCTAATCTGCATGAAAAACTAACACTAGTAACCAAAGTAGTGTTTGTTGTGTTTAGATTTTGATAAGACCCTTTGATTTTTATTGAATAGTTTATGTATATTTAAATTATTGCATGTTTAATTTTACATCTGTGCACAGTGGTAAACTCTACTTCACATTTGGAATATAGAAAGAAACAGAAACTAATTTGCTTACAGTGATGCATATTAATATGCTTTAAAAAATCAAAGAAGAAATAGTCTGACACCATTGTAAACCAGATAATAAAAAGCTCTATTACTTCATTAAAAAATCTCTTTAAAGTACAAACAACATTGGCTTTAGCACAACTAAAACCTTATATATAAGGAAATATGTATATCTCTCTGAAGAATAAAGTTTTGCATTATATATGTCGACTTGGTTCTTTCATAGACTTTTATCTAAATCATCTCTTGTGATGGTATGTTAAGGTTCATGAGGTGTATGGTATAGTAGAACCTACAGCAGTTTTTAGGACTTATCTACCAAGAAGAAAGAAAATCCCGCAGTGACAATGCAGACAAACTCTAATTGAAAGGATAAAGAATCCCTGTGGCTTGCCAGCACAAACCCAACAACAGCAAAAGGTCCTTAACAGGATGAGGAATTCAGAGAAGGTAAGAAAACAAATGCTTCAACTCTATCATTCTCTGGTCTCCCGAAGTCTCTTACATAATGACGTGGAGGCAGCTGATCATGACATTATTGGCAATATGTCACTTGTCTTTTTACTGACAAAATACCTGTGGAAATCAACTTAAATAATAAGGAAGATAGAGTTTGCTTTAACTCAAAGTTCTGTCATATATTCTATCACAGCAGGAAAGGTATGGCCATAGGGGCAGGATTCTAATTACATTGCTCCTGCAGTAAAGAAGGGTGAATTCTGCTGTATGGATAGCTTTCCCTTTGAATACTCTCCAGCAGTTAGGATGCTACTTTCGAAATACAACCTAGAAATTCCCTCTGAGAAATATCCAGAGATTTGTGTCTGATGTAATTAATGTTAACAGTAAGATCAACCACCCCACTCTCCTTGAACAATATTTTGAAAAAAATGATAGTTTCAGTTTATCATTCCTATAATTTGTATTTGTCAATCTATGCAATTGAACATTCAAGTTAGTTTTTCAAAAAAAACTTTTATGTACATCAATTATCTTCTTATTGCAGTTAAGCTTTTCAATTTCTTGCCATTTTCAGCATGTACTTGTTTCATCATCCCTACTAAGAAATTCCTTACACATTCTTACATTAACTGTTTGTTTTGGTCTCTGTTTCTAGCATTGAACAAACATTTCCCTCCTGTATGATAGAATTTTCATTAACCTAAATTTGTCATTATTTTTCCTTGTTTCTTAAATATTTGTTCAGTTATATATTCACAAGTTTATGTTCAAAGGATCAATTTTCTGAACAGAACTTCATACACACTGATTAAATTATAAATATTTGCCATTAAGTTATTCTGAAGAATGTTTTGTGACTAGGTCGATAAACAAATTATAAATTCCCTTTTTAATAACTATCACTAATACTTTTATTTTTAATCTTTCCAAGTGTTTTAGGAAATGCCTGATTATAGTTTATATAATGACATTGAAAAAAATGATGAGCACATTCATACAAAAAGGATATGATTTGAGTCAACATTCATGTAAGTTATTCATATACATATTTCTTCATTATTCTTGAGTTATTTTCACAAAAATTAATCAATTGCAAGGGATAATCTGGAGTTGAAATGCATATAATGAGTTAAATAAGATTTAAAAGGTCATAGAAATTATAGAATTGTCACTGAGTAACAAAGAATTAATGGTACAAAAATTGGGTTTGAGAAATTCATAATTGAAATAATCAGTGCTTTTATTTTATTCTGAATTAAATTTTATTTTTGTTTTTATTGAAAATAGATTTTTCTGCATAAAATATATCCTAATCAAAATATCTTTCCCTCTTCTTTTCTTATTTCCTATCTATTCCCCTACATCTAAAATCACTTCCTTTCTTTCCCTTATTAGAAAACAAGTAAGCTTTTAAGGGATAATAATAAAATAAAATAGAACAGAATAAAATAAAATAAAACAAAACATCAGAATAGGACAAAGCCAACAAATACAATAAAAAGTGCCCAGAAGAGGCACAAGAAACAGATATAGACACAAAGTCCCTCTAGTTCAGACACTGAATAAATCACATTAAAACAATAAGCTAGAAGTTATAATTTATACACAGTGTCTTTCAGGTATACACATATATAACTTTTCATTACACACACATACATACATATATACATGTGAACATTACAATGTAAAGCATCTTCAGGCTATATACATATATAATTTTTCATCATATATATATATATATATATATATATATATGATGAAATTTATAAAATTATGACAAGGCATTACAAGACAAGAAATCTCCCTCCCTCCCCACTTGTGACTGCTTTCTTCTCTCTCCCCAGTGGGACTGAAGCATCCTCACTTGGGCACTGCAGCTTGTTGAGCCTTTTGAGTTCTGTGAACTGTATCTTGTGTATTCTATATGGGTTTTGTCTTAGTCAGGGTTTCTATTCCTGCAGAACATCATGACCAAGAAACAAGTTGGGGAGGAAAGGGTTTATTTGGCTTACATTTCCATACTGCTGTTGATCACCAAAGGATGCAGGACTGAAACTCAAGCAGGTCAGGGAGCAGGAGCTGATGCAGAAGCCATGGAGGGATGTTCTTTACTGGCTTGCTTCCACTGGCTTGCTCAGACTGCTCTCTTATAGAACCAAGACTACCAGCCCAGAGATGGCACCACCCACAAGGGAACCTCCCCCCTTGATCACTAATTGAGAAAATGCCTTACAGCTGGATCTCATGGAGGCATTTCCCCAACTGAAGCTCCTTTCTCTGTGATAACTCCAGCTGTGTCAAGTTGACACAAAGCTATCCAGTACAGGTTTTTTCTTTTCTTTTCTTTTCTTTTCTTTTTTCTTTCTTTTTCTTCTTTTTCTCTTTTGGGTAATATCCACTTATTAGTGAGACCATACCATGCATGTCCTTTTAGGTCTGAGTTACCTGACTCAGGATGATATTTTCTAGTTTCGTCCATTTGCCTGCAAAACTCAACATGCCCTTGCTCTTAATAGCTGAGTAGTATTCCATTGTGTAAATGAATCACATTTTCTGTATCCATTCTTTTGTCGTGGAACATCTAGGTTGTTTCCAGCTTCTGTCTATCACAAATAAGGTTGCTATGAACATAGTGGAACACGTGCCCCATGTGACATGGTGAGGAATCTTTTGGGTATTGCTGGGTCTTCAGGTCGATCTAGTCCCAGTTTTCTGAAGAACCTCCAGATTGATTTCCAGAGTAGTTGTACCAATTTGCAATCCCACCAACAATGGAGGAGTGTTCCTCTTTCTCCACATCCTCTGCAACATGTGTTGGCAACTAAGGTTTTGATCTTAGACATTCTGATTGGTGTAAGGTAGAATCTCAGGGTCCTTTTGATTTGCATTTCTATGATAACCAAAGACTTTGAACATTTCTTTAGGTGCTTCTCAGACATTCGAGATTTAGTTCTATACACCATTTTTTGATTGGGTTGTTTATGGAGTGCTCACAAAAAGGGATCTATCATGACTGCCCTCCAAAAGACCCAACAAGCGACTGAAAGAGTCAGATGCAGATATTTGCACCCAACCAACGGACAGAAACAGCTGACCCCTGTTGGTGAATTGGGGAAGGCTGAAAGAAACTGAGGAGAAGGGCAACCCTGTAGGAGGACCAGCAGTCTTAATTAATCTGAACCCTTGAGATATTTCAAACACTGGACCACCAAACAGATAGCATATATCAGCTGATATGAAGACCCCCAAAACACATACAGTAGAGGACTTCTGAGTCTGTGTTCATTCAGAAATGATGCACCTAACCCTCAAGACACTGGAGGCCCCAGGGAGTTTAGAGGTCAGGTGGGGTGGGAGGTGGGGGCATCCATGAGGAGACAGGGTGGGATGGGGAGGAGGTGTGGGATGTGGAACAGTCTGAGGGTTGAGGGGGAGGCAGAGAATGCAATGTGGAGTGTAAAAAATGAGTTTAAAATAAGATAAAATTAAAAAACAACAAAGTTTTTTTTTTCACTTAATGAAGATCAATTTTATATTATGTGACATTCTGTCTCAGTTAAAATAAAAGTTTAACTTCTATGTATCAAAGAAAATCGTTGAGCAAGTGAAAAATGTGCCATAGAATTGAGGGAATGGTCAAAAATCATGGATTTGATGAGGGACTTTATTTCCAGAATTAGGCATGGTGGCACACTCTTATAATGCCAGCACTCAGGTGGTGGCAGGTGGTGACAGGAGACTTGTGAATCAGTGACAGTCTGGAGTACACAGTGAGTTCAAGTTAAATCTGGGTTACATAGTGAGACCTCAAAAAATTTAAAAGGTAATTGGACATCCTTTCAAAGTCAGGATTTAAAATCTCCAAAGAAGAGTTCAAGAGGAACAAGATAATGAGAGTAAGTTAGGGTTATACATTATACACATGTATGATATTGTCAATAATATATTAATTAATTTAGAAAACATAAAAAATAAAATAAATTCAAATGGCCAGAGTCTTCAAAAAGAACCCATCTCTAAAGGTACACAGTGGAAATAGCATGAATTCTGTTTGTAACATTGTCTGGAAAATGCAAGTTAAAATCAAAATGGGAAAACATTCAAGTTCCCTGGGATCTCGGTAGTCCAACCAAGAGATTTAAAACTGGAAAACAATAAACCTTCACAAAATCTTGGAGAAGCCTTAACCTTCACACATTGCTGGCAGAAACATAAAAGGATTCAGTCTCCTTGGAAAATAGCTTGGCCATTACTATTCTATATAGTTCTCATTACCATCAGTCTATTGCTCAGGAAAACTTCTGCCCAGAAGTTTTCACTGCAGGAACCTAAACAATCAATGGACAAAGGTATCCAGTAAGTTATTCTCAAAGCATATGGAACCCTCACTTGCTGGGCACTCCCATCTGAGATCTTTTTTTTTTTTTTTTTTTTTTTTAATACAGTTGAGTCATTATTTTCTATTTCAGAAATATTTTGTTTAAAAAAGACTACCTTTTGAAATGTGTCTGTTTTATAAACAAAAGCATCATCAGGAAGAAATGTACTCATATTTGCAATCATTAATTAGATCTTAATATGTTCCAAGTATTCTGAAAATGAATTTTTTATAATAATGTGAATTAATATCATATGTGAATTACTTCATGATCTCATGTGTGTTTTTCTATGATAATACTTTGTTGTTTTAAAATTATCCTGGAGTTTTCAGATATTGAGCAAAATATCAGATCTTTACTCTTCTTTAAATTTATTATGTTCACTGTGTGTATGTGTGTGTGACTGTGCACTGTGTGTGTGTTTTCATGTTAATATGTGGTGTTCAAATGTGTGCACATATTTCAAAGGACCATGTTGAAGTGTGAAGGAAACCAACAGGTATTGTCTAATTAATGTCTGGTCAGAGATTATTAACTCCATATTCTGAACAAAATCACACATTGGTTCTTTCCTGTTTATATTACAACCACATGCTCCACAATGTTCATAGTGGCCTTAATTATAAGAGTCAGAAGCTGGAAACAACCCAGATGTCCCTCAACAGAAGAATAGATACAGAAAATGTACATTTACACAATGGAGTACTACTCAGCTACTAATAACAATGACTTCTTGAAATTCACAGGCAAATAGATGGAACTAGAAAATATCATCCTGAGTGAGGTAACCCAGACACACAAGAACACACATGGTAATAAGTGGGTATTAGCCCAAAAGATCAGAGTACCCACAATACAACCCACAAACCATATGGTGCTTAAAAAGAAGGAAGGCCAAAGTGTAGATGCTTCAATCCTACATAGAAGGGGGAACAAAATATCACAGGAGGTAGAGGGAGGTAGGGACCTGGGAGGGAGAAAGGAGGGGGAGGCACAAAGGGGG
Source organism: Mus pahari (assembly GCF_900095145.1). Lineage (NCBI taxonomy): Eukaryota > Metazoa > Chordata > Mammalia > Rodentia > Muridae > Mus > Mus pahari. The sequence continues at coordinate 16,092,168 of NC_034593.1, read as the reverse complement.
AGCAGGATCAGGTATTGGAAGGGAGAGGAGAGAAGTATAGAGTGAGTCAGGAAATTTAATAGAAATATGTAGCAGTGGGGGATTGAGAACTGGGGGTAACCACTAGAAATTCCCCAACCCCAGGGAAGCAAGCCACTTCCAGGACCCAACAGGGAGGACATTAACCAAATATGCAACAAAGGGGAGAGAGAACTTTTAGATACCACCTCCAGTAGACAGGCAGAGCCCCTCAGTTGAGGGATGAGGCCATCCACACATCTCAAAATTGTTAACCTAGAAATGTTCTTGTCCAAAGGAAAGACAGAGACAAAAAAGGAACAGAAACTGAAGGAAAGACCATCCAGAGACCACTCCACCTAGGGATCCATCCCATTTATACACACCCAACCCCTATACTATTGCTGATGCCAAGAAGCACCTGCTGACAGGAGCCTTGTATGGTTTTTTCTCTGAAAGATTCTACCAGCACCTGACCAACTATCAGACTGAGCCAGGGGACAACAATGGAAGAGCTAGGGGAAGGACTGAAGGAGATGAAGGGGATTGAAACCCCATAAGAAGAACAACTAACTAACTGGACCACCCAGAGCTCCCAGGGACCACCAACCAAAGAGTATATATGGAGGATCCAAGGCTCTAGATACATATGTAGCAGAGGATGCCCTTATCTGACATCAGTGGCCCTTGGTTCTGTGGAGACTTGATGCCCCAGTAAAGGGTGATGCTAGAGCGGTGTAGTGGGAGTGAGTGAGTGGGTAGAGGAGCACCCTCAAAGAGGCAAAGGGGAGGGGGGAGAGGGTTGATGGATGCGAGGTTTGTGGAGGGGTAACAGGGAAGGGGAATATAATTTGAAATATAAACAAATAACATGTTTAATTAAAAAATGATGTCCTCAGAGCTGGAGAGATGGCTCAGTGGTTAGGGACACTGCCTGCTCCACTCAGGCCCTGAGTTCAATTCCCAGCAACCACATGGTGGCTCACAACCATCTGTAATGGGATCTGATGCCCTCTTCTGATGTGTCTGAAGACAGTTACAGTGTACTCACATATATAAAATAAATAAACCTCTAGTTTTAAAAAAAAATGCCTTTGTTCATTAAATTCAACTAACCTGGCATGTTATGGTAGGGTCTTGGATGAATCTTCAGCACTACACACACACACACACACACACACACACACACACACACAGTATTTTTAAGGTAATAGGTTGTGCCCGGCAGTTAAAGATAATAAATAAGAATTCTGTGAAAGAGATGGTTTATGAATTAGTTTCCTTTAGTCTTGGTTCAAAGTTGTTGATATGGATTGGGATGAGGCACTGTGCTGTGTTCTTCTTTAAGGAACTATTTCCTAGATACCTACCACCCTCATTGCAGATGATCTAATACTATAGGAACTATCTACATAAACATATGCCTATCCACTATCTGTCATATGCTATGATAATGTATTACAATTCCAGTATATCGGTGGTATCATCTCAAATTCCTGTCATTTGATTTCAAGCTATTGTCTTCTTGCTGTCTTTCTAGGTCTTCGGAACAAATTCTAAATGTGAGAGGCAGTAAAAACCTAATATTATAAGCTCCTGTGTATTCTAGGGAGTATTAAGAAATGGAGTCTCATCTCTAAAATATTTATTTTGGATTCCTATATCTATCACCTTGACAGATTTTAACACTGTATATCATCTATTTACAAATCCTGATATGGAGAGAATGCTCATTTATATTTGTTTCTATAAAAAAACAAACAAACAACAACCTTGCAGCTGCTTCTTATCCTAATTTTCCTAGAAGTACATGTAAAAGTTAGGCTGGAAAATTATGGAAGTCTGCTTAGGGAGGAAGCAAAGGGCTCTGCTCTCTTCTTAACCATGCTCCCTGCCTGCAAGCTGCCATAATGAAAAAAAAAATCAGGATGCTGAGCTCCAGTACTGAGAGTTACTCAGTCTCCCCTTGTCATACCTGTTACAGTTACAGTTGAGTGCCCTCTACCCAAAGACTTAATTTTAAGATAAATATGTTAGACTGATACTCTTCCAGAGTTATATTATGGTAAGAAATTAAGTTATTCATTATACATTAGAGATTTTACATTATAAGAGATGAATAGATCATAACTCATTTTGTAATCATGAACTTTCAAGTTATTTTATAGCATTTTCCTCTGTACTTTCTATAACCCTCATATGGGGCAGCAATAAACATTGATATGGTTAATGATTTAATTCTGAAGTTACTATCAATGATAGGAAAACCTGTAAGCTTACCTTCCATCTACTTTGAGAATTAAAATTGTTATGTTTTTGAGATCCACATTTGTGTAGATGTACCTATAATTAAATACAGAAGAAATTTGCTCATGATAAATTTACAAATGATATTTTCCAAACTCCTCCTTTTGAAACAGAAAGCATCTAATATGTAATTCGAGTCTTTAGAGGGATTTTTTTCTTAAATTCTTGTCTAGTTTATGTGAAATGAAATCTATAGTCCAATGGCTTGTGCTCAGTAGATAATAAAGATCCACTGTAATAAATTGAGATTAATTGGTCATATGCACACCCCTAATTTAAAGGATGCCCCTTTAAGAGAGAGTAATTTTTTCTTAATTCCTTTCTTTTCTTTAAATTTATAATGTACTTCCTAATTGGTATATAACTCCATCTTCTCTCCCACTCCTTTTTTAGTTCATTTCTCTATGTGTGGAGGTATAAGTTTACATGTTGTGGTATGGATTTCAATCTTCCATAAATCTTTAATAAATGTCTGTCTATCTTCTTTCTCTCTGCATACATATCTGTGTAAATTTTTGTCTTTCTGATTTTAAATGTGTATCTTTGTGTAGTTCTCTCTCTCAGTGTGTGTGTGTGTGTGTGTGTGTTTCAGTATATGTGTATATGTCCCTCTGTCACTTTCTGTGAGTCTATATGATGACATTCTGTGTCAGTCTGTCTCTGCCTCTAACCCTGTCCCCTCTCTACTCTGTATGTTGGGGTGTGGATGTGTGTGTGATAGTGTGAGTGGTCTGCTTTTGAGTTTATGTCTGCTATTTTAATACTTAAAAATTTTATAGGATGTCAAAAGTAAATGCATTGACAAAGAATGGACCAGAGACTGAAGAAAAGGCCATCCAGAGACTTCCCCAACTAGGGTTCCATCCCATCTGCTAACACTAAACCCAGACATTATTGCTGATGCCAAGTGCTTATGGACAGGAGCCCAGTATAGCTGTCCCTTGAGAGGCTTTGCCAGAGCCAGGCCAATACAGATGCGGATGTACACAGCCAAACATTGGACTGAGTGTGGGGAACCCTGATAAGGAAGTTAGGGCAAGGACTGTAGGAGTTAAAGGGGTTTGCAATCTTATAAGAACAACAATAATATCAACCAATCAGACCCCCCAAAGCTCCCAGGGACTAAACCATCAACCAAAGAGTACACAGAATGTTCCCATACCTTCAGCTGGATATGTAGCAGAGAATTGTCCTATGTGGCACCACTGGAAGGGGAGACCCTTGGTCCTGTGGAGGCTTAATGACCCAGGATAGGGGAATGGCCACTGAGGCAGGAGTGAGTGAGTGTGTGATGGAGCACCCTCATAGAGGCAGCGGGAGGGAGGAAGGGATGGGGACTCGTGGAGGGGAAACTGGGAAGCGGGATAACATTTAAAATTTAAATAAATAAAATAACCAATAAAAAATGAAAAGAAGCTTTATGGGGAAATGTCAAGGGTTTTAAATGAATAAAAATACAATTAATAATAACTCCAATTACAGCATATTTTCATTTTAGCCACTCCTGGAGGATATTAAGTATTTCAACAGAATATTTCAACAGATGGAATTTTTTTCCAGCATCTGGATTGTTTTCTAGGTTAGACACATGTCTGTTCACAGACTGGTCATCTCTGAATGAAAGCGAAAAGTTGTTTTTACTCCTAGGCATCCTTAAAGCCTTCTCGGGTTTTTTGTTTTTGTTTTTGTTTTGTCTATTTTGCTCACTCTTGCTAAAGTTACCGTATTCTTCAAATGTTCCTTTATCAAGTCACCAAAATCACAGTGAGTATATGACTCTCTGGGTACTAGGATGTGTGGTCATGTCACATTAAGGTTTAATATTCCACACACAGTCTGCACAGACAGATGTAAGAAATTTTGTAATAATATTTGTCTTGGTTAGTGTGGATAGCTAAATGTGATTCCTCATTCTATTGTGGATCAACGGATCAAGACTGAGAGAGGAAAGGTGAGTACCCAAGGGTTTTCTCCTGATGTCTCAAACATGTGGTCTAAAGACATATTATTAATACTGGTCCTAATAATCTTTCTGCTAAAGAGCTGGAAGTGGTAGGGAAAGGAAATGGCTACACTTTTCAAGATTCTACTGTCAGATTGTTTGTGATGGTTGGTTTCTTTTGCATCCTAGAACATTCAAGATTAATAATTGTGCTTCTGTTCCGGCCATGAAGGAGCTCCAAGAGCACTCCAAGGTAAATAAGGAAATCTAAGGAGGGACTAATTGAGCTCGGTGGTCTATCCCTGAATTCTCAATGTTTTCATTATTTACCCTTAAATTTACATACATAATAAATCAAATTATCTTAAACATTATTTCATTCAATTAACTCATAATTAATAACTATTTAATAGAACCTTTAGGCACATAATAACATCTATATGTAACAGTCTGAGGTCTAAGAGAAAATAACTGCAATTTTTCTGTGCTTTCCCATTTGAGAAACATAATTTTCCTAAAAAGGCAAATAAAACAAAAAGCATTGGGAAAAAAGTCATTTGGTGATCATTACAGAAAATCCTATTAACTAGGGGATGTCTTAGTGATTCCCAACACCCACATGGTAGCTCCCAGCCATCCATTACTCCAGAGCCAGGGGATCTAATTCCCTCAGTGACCTGCATAGTTACCATAGGTACGTGACACACAGGTATACATGTGAGCAAAACACTTACATGCAATAAGTCTGAAATTAAAATGTAGAACTTTTAAAAAAAATATTCTGTTTACACTAAACTATGTAGATTCTATTTTGGAATGAAAATAGGAAATGTGGCCATTTCACTGAATCCGTGTAAAATAGGCAGTTCATATGCTGTGACCAGCATTTCCCCACTGAATGAGAGATTATTTCATTGAATGAATGATGACGTCCTGACTGAATCACCTGCTATTCCTTCTGTTGCCATTTTTCCTGGATTTTTTCACTAGATTATTGGCAAATAATAGTAATAGAATTGTCAGAAGCATTTGGATAAGACTTTAAAGTGTGAGATTACCGAGTGTGTTTGCAAAGCTGGTCTTTTAGAAACTATTGAAAAGGTGAAGTTCTAAGGCATACAGTAACCTTCAAACTCGTGACAATAATGATGGCTACTGGAGAACAGAGAACATTTTTTTGTCCTTCAAACTTTTCTCATATAGAGTGAAAAAAATCTATGGAGAAAATCTTAATTATTCAAAGAGAACTGAAAGTATATTCCAATTTTTTTCTATAGAACTTATTTTCAGGGTTTCGGTACACTAGATAATAACTGGGACAAAATCTACCCACACATTTGATTGTTTTTATTTCCATTATGGAACAGAGTATTGGTAATAAGCCTAGGCAGGTTAAGAACTCTCAGTCCCCACAGTCTCAACCAAATGAGTGCTGAGAATATAGGCATGTACCAAAACCAGCTAGGCATTTTGCTTTGTAAGGTGGACACAATTAGAGGTCTCAGTCAGTTAAAAGACAGATGTGGTGGGGGCGAAGGATGGGGTACATTCTTAAAAAAAAATATTGAGTGAAATGTGTCAACTTTTATAGTATTTTAATTCTAAGGTTTGGAAGAGTTTTGTATATCATGGATGTTCCAAAAATCCCAAGAATTTCACAGCATTCATTTTGAATGTGTATTTCAACCCATGGGCCATACTCAAGTATGTATCCTCATGCCTAAATTTTTCCATATTGGTGTTGTTGGAGGATCTGTGGTCCTTTCATCTCAATGTTGCTGTAAATGTTATCCTGATTATAGCACTGACATTCTATCTGTGTCAGAAGCAAAAGCAAATCAAGACTTTAATCATATTGGTGGTTAATCTGAAATGGACAAAGACCAGGTTTCATAGTTCCCAGAAAACTATCTACAACATGGCACATATTCTCTAACATTTCTTTAGAGAAGGAAAAATGCAGGAGAGCACATCAAACACATGGACATTAATTCCAATTTTGTATTTGTAGTTCTGGTCCAGTCACTGCTTGTTGGACCAGTACAAGAATGGTGTTATCAAAAGGAATTCTTACTGACTGTGAGGAAAAACTTCCCCACAAAAGACACTTTAGTCCACGGAACTTAAGAAATGTCACAGCTTTATCTTCCCTGCCTGGGTGGCTTATAAAATATCTAAATTCAGATGCACAGGGGCAATTCCCCTTAAAGTCTAGGTTCAGCAAGAAGTCAGCAGCAGAGAAGTGAGTCTGCCAACTTCCTTCAAGTGTCCTTTCTCAGTTCCCAGTTCTTATTGAAATAAAATATTACAGCATATTGTCATTTTCTTGCTTGGGGGAGGGGCACTGTTGAATCCAAAAGAAAAAAACAACAGAATATGCTTCAGGTCCAGCTTAAGAGAACTCTAAATTCTAATGTCAATATTCACCTTGTTATAGGGAGAATATTTCATTTTTCCAGGCAGACATTTATCATAAACTGGAATGTTCAGACGCTTTATGCACATAAGTATGTGTACACATTTTTGTCCTGTTAGAATAAGAATTTGAAGACCTGTATCCACATAGGTTCCCCTCATATAGTTTCATGATCAAAGAAGAAAATTACCTATGAACTACATTTTCACAGACTATTGTAATTAGAGTTACACACAAAAATTATATGCATGGAATTGAAAATAACCTGTTTTGGGATTGAATAGAAATAGACTTATACATGTAGTTCAGTCTCTAATCCCATTTCAAACCACACAGCAAGTGTATTTTGTGTCTCTCTTTTAGACATGCATCTAGACTTGAAATAAACCTAATATTTATATACTGGAGTTTTGGAAATTTTAAAAATATTTTTCAAATGATAGAATGCTTTCATAATCTCCCCATATTCTCCTTTCTTGAAAACTTCCCACATACACCTCTTGAAAGATTTTAAATTCTGCATATTTGGAAAATTGATATTATATATATATATATATATATATATATATATATATATATATATAATCTTTTTCAGTATGTATCATATTACTTGTGATATAAAGAATAACAATTTTGGCAGGCTTGGTGGTGCATGCCTTTAATCCCAGCACTCAGGAGGCAGAAGCAGGCAGATTTCTGAGTTTGAGGCCAGCCTGGTCTACAATGTGAGTTCCTGGACAGCCAGAGCTATACAGAGAAACCCTGTCTCTAAAAACCAGAGAGAGAGAGAGAGAGAGAGGAGAATGATTTTGTATTAGATAGTAAGTCTGCCAGTATGTTCTACATTGAAGAAGACTGTTTATATTATATTTTATTATGTGGCTATTTTGTTTATTTTTGATGCATTTGTTTTATGTAACTTAAATAAGATTCTATTATGGTCTAATATTCTCAAAGAAGTTTTAGAAGAGAAAAAGAAACTTTAATCTTAGGTTTGAATTAACACTATGGAAGCAAGGGTACAGAGTCTGAAAAAATACTCGTATGTACTTTTCTCTTGAAGGGGACATGCTGCTGAGGAGAGAAATTTGGCAATGGTTCTTCTAGAACCTCAAGAAAATTAGGAATGAGAGGAGATTCACTACAGTTGAGAACAATACAATACTGCTTCAAGTGAATGTAAGTGTAGTTCGCTATAAAACTGTATATGACCACAAAGGCAACTGACTGTACATACTCAGGAAGCTTGGTAAAACCATAGATGGAGTATTTCATGATGCAGTACAGAGTTTGACAGCACCATATTGTGAGATTTCCCACTGGAGAATATTAGATCGTATCTCTAAGATTACTAAGAGTGTAGAGTACAGAGAAGAACATATAGCCATTATAGGAAGACTAACCAATTACAACAGGGACAATGTACAATTGAAATTCTGATTTTTAAAAAACGTGTATAAATGACATTATTCCTGGTAATGATCTCATTTCCTCCTTAGATGAAAGAGAAGAACAGTTAAGAAATGAAGGCCTTTCATAAAATTTTGTTCCACAAGGGCATGAAGCCCCACCAGGACCAACAGTTGATAAGACAGAAAACCTACTAGGAAAAGACCTGACTTCCATTTGTGATGATGGAAAACTTCCCACAGTAATTCTGGAAGGTTTCACATCACTTTTCTTTGTCTATCTCTTGTCACTCTCACTTTATTTCAGAGCAGCGGTCTTCTCTTCCTATGCATAAAACATGTGACTCCCTACTGTGTCTCTCCATTACACATACCAAGTGGGATCTCATGATCTGCTTGTCTCTATCTCACAAAATATTGGCATCCAAATTACTGTGAAGCAGGTATTCTTAATCATTGAGACCTTCACTTCAGCACCATAAAATGATAATTTTATTTAATTACTAAAGTTAAAGTTCAATTACGTCATTTTCTTCCACCCTTTCCCTTGCTTTACTGTTGTTTCCCCTGAATCTCCCACTTAAGCTCAAATTGGTGCTCCGTTTTCTTTAACTGTTATAATTAGATAGATACAAATAAATTCAGAAATATTTTCAAACTTGATGAGTTTATTATTCTTTGTAGTGCATATACTATTTCTGAGCTAACCAACTCTGATTGGCTTACAATCTGCAAGGTTCATTTCTGAGAAAGACTAATAGACTCACTCTCAGTAGTATTTATGTGCATATAGATCTTTATCAAGAAGTTTGGCTTTATGAGATTCCCTCGTCCTGAATTAGTGGAAATAATTTTGATGATGTGCTGCTCAGAAATTTTTTTCTGTGTTATTTTTTCAATTTTTATTAGGTATTTACTTCTTTTAAATTTCAAATGCTATCGCCAAAGTCCCTTATACCCTCCCCCCTGCTCCCCTACCCACCCACTCCCCCTTCTTGGCCCTGGTGTTCCCCTGTACTGGGGCATATAAAGTCTGCAAGACCAAGGGGCCTCTCTTCCCAATGATGGCTGACTAGACCATCTTCTGCTACATATGCAGCTAGAGACATGAGCTCTGGGGGTGCTGGTTAATTCATATTGTTGTTCCACCTATAGGGTTGCAGACCCCTTCAGCTCCTTGGGTACTTTCTCTAGCTCCTCCATTGGGAGCCCTGTGTTCCATCCGATAGCTGAATGTGAGCATCCACTACTGTGTTTGCCAGGCACTGGAATAGCCTCACAAGAGACAGCTATATCAGGGTCCTTTTAGCAAAATATTGCTGGTATATGCAATAGCGTCTGCGTTAAGTGGCTGATTATGGGATGGATCCCTGGGTAGGGCAGTTTTTGGATGGTCCATCCTTTTGTCTCAGCTCCAAGCTATGTCTCTGTTACCCCTTCAATGGGAGTTTTGTTCCCAAATCTAAGAAGGGGCGAAGTGTCCACATTTTGGTCTTCGTACTTCTTGAGTTTCATGTATTTTACAAATTGTATCTTAGAGCATTGGCTCATCCTGGTACTTGAGTGAGGGTCTCCCCAGGAACGGGGGTCTTTCACTTTCTCCAATGTACAGTGATAATTACAATTCTTGTTGGTTGGTTGGTTGGTTTTTCATTAAAAGGGGACTTCATTCTAAATATACAAGGAAGCTTGCTTTCTAAAGAGTTACATAATTGACTTCTTGTCCCTGATCAAGAAATTTTGCATCAAAAAATTCTGCTGCCTAAAAGATAATGAGACAGTAAACTCTTGGGGAATCATACAAGGATAGAAGCAATGCATTTTGAAGGTACATAGGCTTGTATTTACAGGATTATCTACTGCAATGATGCCCCATTCCAAGAGGTTTCCTTAGCTCAGACATGTATTATCGTTTTGCAAACAGATGCATTTCTCAAGCAAGAGTGTTGTACTGCATCTCTAATCCCACCACCTGGGAGCCTTCTACATTATAACTATCATGATTTGGAAGATAGGCTGTGTTGCACAATTGTGTGCAGGTCAGGCTAGACTATTGGTTTGAGTTCCTGTGTAATACATATTAAAAGAAATTTGCGTGTATGATACCTGCAGGTTATTTGTTTCCTAATATCACTCCCATGTTCTAATGAGTATTTCACATACTATATGTCATTAATTGGAACACAAAGCTTTCACTGAATTTGTCTTTCTCAACCATAACTACCTAGAAGAGTTTAGGTTAGGTATAGCTTCATCTCCTTTGAAACATTTTCCTGTACCATACTCCACAGAATGATTTCTTAGGTAACAGAAAAGCTTTGAGCTTTCATTGCTAGTCAGGACCCCAGCATCTCTACCTTATCTGTAGTAGAATTTTTTATAACTGCATTGCTTAGATTCATTAGTGTGTTTTCTGCTCCTCATGATATAGACTGCCACAAAAAGTGTTACAAGTTGGATTTATATTAAGTTAGACATTAAATGTGGCTCCAAGGGGGCTGGAAAGGTAGTTCGCTGTTTAACAACACTGAATATTTCCATGCCCAGAACACACATGACCTGCAACCATCTACATACTAATTACATGAATCCTGACTCCTCCTCCTGGATTCTGTGTGTGGCAGTCATGCATCTCATACACAGAAATTCTTATATGATTTTAAAATAATTCCCATGATTCTATCCAGAAAGGTGATCTGTAGAAAATACTTTAAGCAGTACTTTTGCCATATATTCTTATTTACTTTGAATTCTGATTATACTATGAGCTAGTCTATGAAACATTTACCCAGATCTTTCTTTTTATTTAGAGTTTTATGAGTAATATTATTTGTAAGACAATCAAACATAAAATTCTCATTTTTCTGTTTAGTCTTTTACCACAGATTCCACAACCAACTTACATTCTACTAAAATACCTTATGTGTTATTAAAGATTAAAAAGTTCTTTCATGAATTACTTGGACACTTAACAGTTTATCTCTTTGCATAAACCCTCATGTTCTATGGGATCCTACTTCCATCAACTCATTATTTGGGAGTGACCTCTCAAAAAAGGTAAGGGGGTCTGTTGGGTTTTGCCTTTTGGAACAAAGTGCTCATTGTGAGCCAGAAATTGGAAAAATCTCAGAAAGATCATTGCTTTTAAAGCACACCCTGAATTGCATTCTTCCAGAGTGGAAGATGTATTAATCTATTTCATGAAGGTTGGGGAAGGGAGATTGCTATTGTAGTTGGAAGTAAGTGAATCATTTATTTCTTTCACTCATTCTTTCTTTCTTTTTAGATACTTGTACTGGTTAATTTTGTGTCAACTTGACACAAGCTGGAGTTATCACAGAGAAAGGAGCTTCAGTTGGGGAAATGCCTCCATGAGATCCAGTTATAAGGGATTTTCTCAATTAGAGATCAAGGGGGGAGGTCCCCTTGTAGGTGGTGCCATCTCTGGGCTGGTAGTTTTGGGTTCTATAAGAGAGCAGGCTGAGCAAGCCAGTAAGGAACATCCCTCCATGGCCTCTGAATCAACTCCTGCTCCCTGACCTGCTTGAGTTCCAGTCCTGACTTCTTTCAGTGATGAACAGCAATGTGGAAATGTAAGCTGAATAAACCCTTTCCTCTCCAACTGCTTCTTGGTCATGATATTTGTGCAAGAGTAGAAACCCTGACTAAGACAATACTGATTTTAGATATTAATGTTTTAGCCAACAATATGTTGCACATTTAATAGTAATCCAATAAGACTATAGTAAAATTGAAAAAAAAATCCATTTTGGGTTTTTTCCATTTTAGCACTACTTTAGGGTACATAATAATTGTGTATAATAGTGGTGAAACTACTATAATGACCAAATATTCACCTCAACTGCACTGATGCTCATATAAAAATACATTGAATACAATTGTATACATACACAATATGTGACATAATGAATAATGATAAATAACTAGTATATATTATATACTTTATATTATTTAACACTAACTCCTACTAATATAAAGAATAGTATTGTTTGTATTATTTCAGGTACAGTTTTATGTACCTTGGGTTTTCTATAGCTCTTAACTTTATTATTTTATTTACTTATTTATTATTTATTTACTTTGTATCCTGATTAAAGCACCCCTCTTCCAAGTCCCATCCTCACAACCACCTCACTCCATTTTTCCTCCTCTTCAGAGAGGTGTAAACATGTACCAACTCACTCTCTCATCTTCTCCCACTGAAGTCAGACAAGGCTGCCCAGCTGGAAGAAAGAGATCCAGAGTCAGAGACAGACCCCACACCAATTCTTAGGGGACCCAGATGAAGATCAAGCTGCACATATGCTACATGTCTTTAGGTGAAGCTGCTGAATCATGTGAAGGGGCTGGTCCTCCAGATTCAAATTTAAAGGACCTGCATGACTAAGGGAAACATCAGGATATCCAGGATATAGGAGGAGAGGAATTGCTGGGAGTTTCCAGTTTTGACAGTGTAGCAAAATCCAGTCACCTTGAAACAAACAAGTGACTCATTTCAATGAACATTTGCTTTTTCTTTCTCTTCTTTTTTTTTCTTTTCTTCTCTATTCTTTCTTCCTTTTTTGTTTTCTTTTTATTGAAAATACATATTTTTTCATTCTGGTTATGATTCCCCTTCCCCCAACTGTTCCTAGATCCACCCACCCAAATCTTTATCCTTTTTTGCTCTCTTTCTCGCTTTTTGACTTATTTATTTATTTATTTACTTTACTCTCTAGATTTTACTACCCTCCCCCCGGCCCACCCTCTGACTGTTTCACATCTCATATCTTCTGCCCACTCCCCTGTCTCCACAAAGGTGTTCTCACAACCCCCCATCCCCACGCCATACCCCACCTCACTGGACCTCTAAACTCCCTGGGGCATCCAGTCTCTTGAGGGTTAGATGCATATCTGATTGAACCCAGACCCAGCAGTCCTTTGCTGTATACGTGTTGGGGGCCTCAGCTGGTGTATGCTGCCTGATTGGTGGCCCAGTGTTTGAAAGATCTCAGGAGTCCAGATTAATTGAGACTGCTGGTCCTCCCACAGGATTGCCCTTTCCCTTAGCTTCTTCCAGCTTTCCCCTAATTCAACCATAGGGGTCAGAAACTTCTGTCCATTGGTTGGGTGCAAATATCTGCATCTGACTCTTTCAACTGCTTGATTGGTCTTCCAGAGTACTATCAAGATAAATCCCTTTATGTGAACACTCCATAGCCTCCTTAATAGTGTCAGGCCTTGGGACCTCCCCTTAAACTGGATCCCACTTTGGGCCTATCACGGACCCTTCTCTTCCTCAGGCTCCTCTCCCTTTCCATCCCTGTAGTTCTTTTAGACAGGAACAATTATGGGTGAGAGTTTTGACTGTGGGATGGCAACCCCCTCCCTCATTTGATGCCATGTCTACCTGCTGGAAGTGGACTCTATAAGGTCCCTCTCCCTGCTTGTCATGCATTTCACAAGTAAAGCTGTTGGGGCAAAAGAGTGTAGACAATGTGATTTACCATGGCACATCACATTCCACAGCACAATTTTTAATTTTTTAATTTTATGGTTTTAAAATTTAATTTAAAACTTTAATTTTTAATTTATTAATATTGGGGGATGGAGGAGTTACTGGGTGGGGGCAGGTATGGAAGGATTGGAAAACAAGTGTTACAGGATTGCAAGACAAGAAATTAATAAAGAACAAATAAGAACATATATTTTAAAAGTAGGCAAAGTACATTAAAAGAAGACAAAAAAAGAAATAAAGTAGGGTATATTTTAACTAGTAGTTTTAAGGGATAAGGTCCACAGGAGAGAAGTTTTGGCAATATTACTTACAATGGAGTACAATAGCAAGAAAGTAGCTTGAATTGCTTTCTCACAGATCTGAGCATGGCTTGGGCTACTAACATAATTTTAACCCAAAGAACACAGCTAATGGGAACCTAAAATCAAATCCTATATTAAACTGCATGTTCAGTCCAAATTAAGCAATAAAATACATTTTTCCATTCTTAATAATGATTAATGATTCTTCCTATATGTATAGTTCCATTCAAATATATTCCTTTGTAGGATCAGGGATGAAAAGAAAAGAAGCAAAACTATCCTGAACAATCAGCATATAAAAGAAAACAATTTTATGAGTGTGATTTTCCTGAGAATCATTTCTTTTCTATCTTTTCCAAGACTGGTCAAATATAATCTTATGTGCATCCTGGGAAGAAACTTATGTGCTGAGTAAAGTTGAATTAACCTAACCAACATCTCAGAAGAGACTTATTAGTGTTGTTGCATTTAGGAAGTATCTTAATTTGCTACTATTGCAGGGATAAAACACTGATGAAAAGCAAGTTATGGAGGACAAGATACAATTCTGTTATAATTCTAGTTACCAATTAATTACTGAGAAATGTCAGGGCTCAAACTGATGGCTCTTATAGGATACCAAGCATGCAACAGAGAGAGTATACACTGCAAATAATACCTGGATTTTGTAACCTTAAATTGTCACCAGTGGTATACTGCCTCCAGGAAAGCCAAGACACTTTAACCATCCAGAATTTGTCACAAGGAGGGAATAAAGTATTGAGATGCCTGGAATTGGAGTGACATCACATTCAAACTGCTATAATGAAACTCCCCCAACTCCACCCCATCCCAAAAACCCAAGAAAACATAGTCAAGATACTTTTAAAATCATTAGTTTGATTCACTTACAGTTCTTGGCAGCATATCACTTCTAAAATAATGCTTTGCTTAGGAGTTCTTTTATTGTTTTCAATTTGTATGAAATTTTAAGAAGTTTTAGTAAAATCCAAAGAACTTAGAATCTCCATTTCAGAGAATTCATTTCATGCCTTCATACCTGTTTGTAGTAACTGTTATCACAATTTTAGATTTCAAATTTTTACTTGATTTCAAATTTGTAAACTATGTGAAATGACAGAGGATATTGATTTTTGTCTTGTGTCACATATTTTTATTGTAGAAAATCTAACTGAAAACTGTCTCAAGATATTTGGGGATGATGACAATATATTTTATAAAGTGACTCAAAAAAGGTCTGATGACATAAAGATGCCTTCAGGTTCACTAAATCATGGGCTATGAAAGAAGCCATGGGTAACCACAGTGAGAAAATTTTCTCTAATGATAATGCTGAAGAATTAAAGACTACATCTGCTGCCCCTCAGAAGAAAGATACTACAGACAGGTAAGGGACGTTTTAAGTAGTCATCAAATGAATGGTGGATGACAGCATTGCCTGATTCCATAGAACTGTAAATAACATCAGAGCAGCTTTGGGGCACATCATGATGTTAGAGTATGGAAAAGGGTTTTTAAACAACACATTAATTAAATTATGTTTAAATACATGCATATATATATATATATATATATATATATATATATATATATATATGGAAATGTGTGTGTGACAGATGGACTCCTAATTTAGCCTCCGTAAGATTACCAGAATATTGCCTGCTATATTTCTCACCTTCCTTTCCATGGTCAATAAGTCATGTAGTATATCTTGGATATGAAATTATTATTTTTAAAATATCATTTAGAAACAATTATTTGATTTTAAAATCCATTAAACATTCTGAAGGATTAAGCCTTGTGCAACTGCCAACAAACTTCACTATACTTGTGCAAAAACATTAGTGTTTGTTTCATTTCATATGAAAGTTACTCTTGCCAAATAATTAGCACAGGATCCACGAACACACGTATGTGAAGAATTATAATAGTTAGCACCATTCAAAATCAGCTGTATTGTAAAGACAAGTAATTCTTGTGTAGAGTTAAGAAAATATACAGAAAAACTAATCCTATCTGAAGTTGAAGAAAATCTATCGTATAAGAATGTTTGTCTAACTATGGCATTTTATGGTTCATTTAGCAGTGCACAACAGAGCAACTTCCACATATTGCATGTAACAGTGGAATCAAGTGGTAAAGGAAGACTGATGAAGGTTCCTGCCCATTCCTTTTCAATGAGCCTTTCCACCTCCCACTTAGCCATAGAAGACTATATCATTACAAGATACTCCTATTTTTATATTTTACCATATTATTGGTTTAAAATAGTTTTCACTCATTATGTTTATTTTATGCTGTATATTACACATTCTTTATTACAATAATAAATGTTATTAAAGTATATTATTGCTTATACTCCAATGTGCCTTGATTCTCCATAGTCTTTGGGAAATGGCATTTTTCAGTCTTCTCTAACTCAGTTACTCAGAGACCTGCATTCATAAGGTAGATTCACTAGCATCACTTCATTAATCGTTTCTTCTAAAATAATACAGAACAGCAGAAGTGATTCTATGTTATGCATAAGAAATGAAAGCTGGGGATTTATCTGACCAAATTCTCCCAGATTCTTGCCACAAAACATTCCCAATGGCTAATAATCAACTATTTAGGTGTATCAGAAAATCAGCCTCACTCCTGTGCATTGTAAAAACACTTTATTTTAATGTTTCATTTTATTATTTTTGAAAAAGGTATTCTAGAATATTATTTACATTAGAAAAAAGTGGCTCAATATTTGAGGACTCGGGGCATCATTATAGTGTAATTCTGATGTCAGGAGGTTGCAGCTTGTGAAGTTGTTCATCTAGGTAAGAAGTGGTGCACGATGAATGTTCATACTCAGTGAACTTTTTCCTCTTTGTACTTTCCAGGAGGCATAACTAATGAATAGTACAGCCCAGTTATAATGCTAATTTTCTCACTTCAAATACCTAATCCAAATAATTTCTCAGAAGCACAGACAGAAGCTAATGACATTAAATAATCCCTCAGAGTTGTACTTAGAAGCTAGTGTCATAGATCTAGATAAAAATTCATAAACAAACAAAATTAATCATCACAAGTGATGAAATTGGGGGTGGATCACAATTTTAAGAATAAATAAAATGGCCTGAAAAGGTAGTTCAGTGACTAAATTAATTGAGATACAGGCTTTGAGACATGAGTTCAGGTCATCAAAACATACATTAAATAAAAACCAAACAACACTGGGAACTGTAGCACAAGCATCTCTAGCCCAGATGCTTCTACCTGGAGATGGGAGTTTGTGACAGGAATTAACACAAGCTTTATGGCCAAATCTCCCTGGCATGTTGTTCAGTAGTGAACAAAAGAGACCTAGATTCACAAAAAGCTAGGAGAAAGAACAATACTTGGATCTTTCCTCTAGCGTAAATAAGCTGCTCAAGCCTCTAAATTCCCAGTGATCAGCATAGCTTGTACACACACACACACACACACACACACACACACACCATATGTATTCACACATGTATCACACACACTCAGAACCTCACAGAAGTATACATCATATCTGCTGGATCTCTTCATAAACTGGGACCTTTATCTCAGTGTTAAACATTCTTTATGGTTTGTCTTTCTAGAAAGGGTCTGTAATACAAATTTGAGATATGGAAATCTTAGAGAAAATCTCTAGTAAAGAAATGCATAATTTCCACATTAATTATTCCTTGGATCCTTCTGAAATCCCATTAATAAGTTATAAATTTTTTATTATTATTATTTTAAATTTTATTGAAAATTGAATTATATCACTTCGCCCTCTTTCTTCCCTGCAGTTCATCGCATGCAGCACACTCTCAAACTCATGGTTTATATTGTTATATATGTGTATTCATTTGTGTATGTTTGCATTATAAAAAATGAATACAACTCTAGTCTATTTTGTTGTGGTTTTTTTTGTATAATAGTTTCCAAATTGAACACTCTGTATTGTACAATCCATTAGGGAGTCATTTCTGGGAAAGACTAATACTCTGCCGACCATCCTAGACCGTAAATTTTTGACCTGTGGAATTTTGACCAGTGCATTAATATTGCATGGATATTGCCATCATTGTTATTTTGCATCCATTTCAAAACCGATTTCAAAACAAACTTTCAGTTATTCTGGCTCTTATAATCTTTGCAGCCACTCTTCTGCAATGTTCCCTGAGCTATAGACAGTGGACCTCTGATGTACATGTATCCATTGATGCTGGGTTTTCCACAATCCACTCCTCTCTTCATTGTGTCCAATTTTGGTTTTTTTGGTAATTGTCTCTATTCTTCTATAAAAAGAAGCTTCTGTGATTAGGGTCCATCACCTTACTAGCTCCAGAAATATGACTAGATTTCTAATAACAGACATGATTTCAATCCTGTTGAGAGAAAATATTCCACTCTCCTATTTTGGGTGGATTGGTTTTAATCTTTTAAAATATTTGTCATAATTTCTTGATTCTTCAGAAGCACAAGAAAATTAAAGGTAGTGGCTATGATTATTATGGAGTTGAGAATACAAATTGTCAATGAAGCATATCTAAAGTAGGTAATCAAAATGTAACCATGTGCATCACTTAATGTTTTTGAAATGTATATTGTTTACTGGTAATTACCTAAAGCAATTTGCTAGTATTATCAGCATTTTATTCATACTTTAGTAGAATCAGTCCAGCAATTATCTTTGTCTTTAATTAACAAGTGAGGTAACTGAGAAGAAAACACATTAAATAATTTTTCCATATACGGTTAGTATAACAGAGAAGGCTTGAGACAGTGACTCATACATCCCAATTTAACCTCAAACTCAGGACAGAGCAGGTTGACCCTGGACTTCTGATGACCTTATCTCCTTAGAGATAACATTACAGGTATGTGTCACAGGGGCCTGGGTTATGCACAAAACTGACTAAACTTAAGGCTTTGTGCATAGGGGACAAGCACTTGATCAACCAGTCTAGGTCCACACTTGCAAGAACGCATTGTTAACTGTTGTACTTGAAAGTATTGAAGTTAATAAAGACTTAAGATACAATGGAAAGAAAATTTATATATATGTAAAAAATATTTTTGGTTAACTTATTCTTTCATATATTATTCTATTCTAACTGCAGTTTCCCCTCCCTCCCTTAGCCCGTACCTCCTCCTCCACACTACCTTCTTCATCCCCGTCCACTCCTCCATTTCTCTTCAGAAAACGGCAGGGATGTCAACCTACCATGGCCTAACAAATCACACTAAGATTAGGCGCATCCCTTCATGTTAGGGCTGGATGAGGCCACCCAGTAGAAGGACAAGGGCCCCAAAGTAGGTAATCTTATCAGAAACTGTCTCTGATTCCTCTGTTAGGAGTCCCACAGAAACTCCACACTACACAAATATATATATATATATATATATATATATATATATATATATATATATATATATATATACCCATGCAAGCTCCCTCATTGTTGGTAAGTTCAGTCTCAGTGAGTCCCCATGAGTCCAGGTGTATTGATAATATGGGTTTTCTTGTGGTATCCTTAATCCTAGTGGCTCCTAGAATCCTTCCTCCCCATCTTTGTTAGAATTCTCTGAGTTCTGCCTAATGTTTGGCTGTGCTTTTCTGTATTATTTTCCATCGGTTGCTAGATGAAACTTCTCTGATGACAACTGGATTAGCACCCGTCTATGAGTATAGCAGAACTAGACATCATTTTTTTCTTTTTTTTTTATTGGTTATTTTATGTATTTACATTTCAAATGTTATTTGTAAAAATATTGCTAAGCAATTTGAAGAAATAAAATAATAAAAGATAGTTGTAGTTGGACAGTCCTTTGTGGGTTTATGTTACTAACAATGATTTGTATTTTCTTACCTTGGGAAAGTCTTCTTTGCCACTTAAGTGGTTTTAGGAGTACTTTTCTTAAAACAGATTATGGATGATAAGAAATAACTTGGTAAAAATATATATTGCAAAGAAGCCTAGGTTTTACATGAATGTTTTTCTACAATAAAATATTGTAAACTGAAAAAATGCATACCTTTTTGATGACACACTATTTTGAGTTAAGTGAAGAACTTCTTTTTACCAGTAACTGCCTTATTTCTACAAGGATGCTAATTTTCCCACGACCCAGGATTTCCTTACAGTATCTCCTGCAGATCATCCAGTTTCCTGTGAGCTGTTGTGGTTCCAACAGCTGTCTGTTCACATTTGGCCTCACTCAAGGGATTCTTATTTTGTACAGCACTAGTAATCTAGCAGGAGTAATATTACAATTGAAGGAGATCATGGGGATAAAAGTTGGAAATTAAAAATTTGAATTATCTTTTTTAGAAGATTATATGGTAGTACATATATATGAGCCTAAAAATTCTACAAGAAAACTCATATAGCTGGGGAACTCTTCCAATAAGTAGCAGCACAAAAAATTAAAACATAAAATGAATATCCCTCCTCTTACTGAGAAAGAAATTGTGAAACCAACACTTCAGAATAACCTCAAAAAAGTATAAATTATCCTGGAGTAACACTAACCAAGAAGTCAAAGACTTGTATAATTAAAAAAAAAAGAAATATAGAAAGAAATAATACGCAAAGAAATACAGGCAAGTGCAGCCTAAACAGCTGTATGCATGTGTATGTAAAACAAGTGTGTTTCTTGGATATAGGAGAAAGATGCATTCTGTTTTCTTATCCAAACTGTTAGTGTGTGTATTCTTAGTGACAAAATTGATGGTGTTAATGCATAGAGCTATTAATGAACAGTATTCATAATCTCTGTTATTTTGTTGTTGCTATATACTTTTTTCTCTCTTTTGATGAATGAGTAGAGGGTTATTAATTACCTCTATCCTGTTGAGTATATACCTTATCTTCAGGCTGATGTTTCCCTTTTGTAGACCTCTATTGTTGAAGATAATGGCTTAATGTTGATTTTATTATGTAATTTTGTCTTCTTTTGTTGACATGAGTGATACTTTTTCTGGGTATTATAGCATAGGCTAATATCTGTGTTCTTTAACAACTTGAAGAACGTCCATCCAGGACCATCTGTATTTTAGAATATCCATTGAAAAGTCAGGAGTTAGTCTAATGGGTCAGCCTTTATATGTGGCTTGCTGTTTTTTCTTTGTAGCTTTTAGTATTTTTATTTTTCTGTACATTTAATTTTTGATTAGTATGTGTCATGATAGGTTTCTTTCCTAGTCCTATCTACTTGGTGTTCTGAATGCTTCTTGTACTTTAACAGGTATCTCTTACTTGGGAAATTTTTTTCAGACAAATTACATACAAATTGTTAATTCATTATGTTCAATACACATGTATTTTCTATAATACTTTGTCTAGGAATGAAACTTGAGGGCCTTTCCCTAAGGTTTTATAAACTAAAACACTTAAAATTTTGGCTTTTTAACATAAGTCACTTACAAAGTTGACCATCTCCAAAATATTATCTCTTAAAAACTCCAAGGTATCTTTAAAGTTAACATCTTTCAATATTTCATACTGTAAAATCAAAATTAAATACTTGTTATCTTATAAAGGAAAAGCCAGAGCACACCCACAATTAGATCTAAGCAAAGCAAAAGTCCAAAGGTTAAAAGTTCAGCATGGGATATTGGTGGTACAGTGGGCATCATTTCCCTAGTTCTTCCCGTTGTAGCACACACTGCTAGTGTTGCTGGTTCAGTCTAGTTTTACTTCAAGTGTCCATAGTTTTATGGGTTTTATCAGCGTCTTCTCATTGATTCTGTTAATCAATTTGTCCTATAGAAATAGCATGCATGGATTTTTTTGTTTATAATAATAATATTGTTTGTTTTTAGTATTGTTTTGAAGCACATCTTGAGGTCTAAGATGGCAGTTCCTCCAGAAGTTCTTTTATTGTACAGGGTTGTTTCAGATATCCTGAGGCTTTTTTTCATATCCAATATATAGAGAGAACTTAAGAAGTTAGACACCAACAAGCCAAATATCCCAATTAAAATGGGATACTGAGCTAAATAAAGATTCCTCAACCAAGAAAACTCTAATATCCAAGAAACAACTTAAATGTTCAACAACCTCAGTCATTAGGGAAATGCCACTCAAAATGACTCTAAGATTATACCTTACACCTATCAGGATGACTAGGATCAACAGATCAGGAAACAGTACATGTGAGGATGGAGGATGGGGATACTCTTCCATTGCTGGTGAGAGAGCAAAGCCTATAACCACTCTGGGAATCAATTTTTTGCTTTCTCAGAAAACTGGTAATAGTTCTGCCTCAAGATCCAGCTATACCTCTCTTCAACTTATACCCAAAATATGTCCCATCATAACCCAAGGACACTTGCTCTACTATGTATTTGTAATAGCCACAAACTGGAAACAGTCCAGAGGCCCCTCAAGTGAAGAATGGATAAATAAAATGTTGTTTATCTAAAATAGAATACTACTCAGGTAATAAAAACAAGAATATAATGAAATTTTCAGGCAAATGGATGAAACAAGAAAACAGCATCCTGAGTGAAGTAACCCAGACCCCAAAGAAGATGCATGGTATGTACTGACCTATAGGTGAATATTAATCATAAAGTGTTATAATCTGCAGACCCAAATAAGCAAAATAGGAAGGAGGGCCCAAGGGAGAATTTGTGACTCCCTCTCAGAAGAGGACATAAAATTGCCACTAAAAGTAGATGGCGAGAAGGAACTGGAAGAGAGAGGGGATTGATTGTGAGGGGGATAGAGGGTGTGGTCAGATACAAGTAGAGTGGGGGAATCGCCAGGAAATCTTTGAGGGTAATTCTATCTGAGACTCTTAACAGTAGGAATTATAGAACCTGAAGTAGCCATCTCCTGAAACCAGATAGAACTCCCAGTAGAGGAATAAGGAAGGATACCAACCCACCCACAAAACCTCAACCCAAAATTTGTCCTACCTACAAGAACTGCATGAACAATGATATGATAGAGACTAAGGTAATATATGACCAATGGCTGGCCCAACTTGGGATTCATCCTATGGGCAAGAACCACAAACCCTAACACTATTAATGATACTCGGTTATGTTTTCAGACAGGAGTCTAGCATAAATGTTCTCTGAGAGGCTCCACCCATCAACTAACTGTAGAGATCCACAGCCAAACAGTAGCCCTAGCTCAGAAAGTCTTGTGGAAGAAGGATTAAGTAAGTATTCCAGAGGCGATAGGGACTCCAGAGGAATACCATTGTGGGTTCCCAGAGACTAAACCATTAACCCAAGAGCGTACAAGTGTTGGACCTAGCCTGCCCCTACACACATATGTAGCAGATATGCAGCATTGTCTCAATGTAGGTCCAACAACTGCAGAAGTGGTTTACCTTGAATCTGTTGCCTACCTGTTGGTTCTGTTCCCATAACTTGGCCTTCTTGACTGGCCTTGGTGAGAGAAAATGGACCCAGTCCTCCAATTATTTCAAGTTCCAGAATTCATTTTGCAATAAAACCAATACCACGTGTCTCTTCAATTTTGCCAAAACTAATTCTATCCACAAGGGTTTTCCATAAGATAATTGTTGCTTAGATATAACCAATAATTTGTACAAAGAATGAAGATCTAAAAGACTCCTGCTTCTCTAGCCCCCGACAAGAAATTTCCACTTATGTGAGTGACCCAGTAGTAATGGACTTACTGTCCAATGTTGTAAGGGGTACAGAGGGCTAAACTGTGAAATTCCCACTAATTCTTGTGGAGAGGACACATGTCCACAAGAAGGTACCTGCCATAAAGACCATGTGAACCCTGCTTTGTATTTGCTGGATCTGCTGGAAGCTTCTGTGGGACAGATCATAATGAGTGTTCTTATATCCCACAACTACAATGGGGTTGTGTGCCAGGTTGAAATCATTGGCTACTCCTGATTCTCTGTGACTTGGAAGTGGATGAAAGTGTCTACATGGTCATGGAATGTTAGGAGACTCCTGGGGCTTATTTCTATGACTATATACATGGATTCCTTGGAGGTGACTGTGAATTCAGCTTTGAAGAATGTGAAAGACCATCATGTCTCCATGGAGGTCTATGTGAAGATGGAAGAAACAACTAATAACTGTGACTGCAGAGATAGTTGATTCACAAGAACACACTGTAAGGTTTTGATGCCTCATAGTTTGTCAAAGCCCTTTCACAATGATAGGACATGTAGAGAGAGACACTGTTGACAATTATACTTGTCCCCACTGTCCAGAATATAGGGACATAAAGTAATGCAGTAGCAACCAATGGAATTTGTAGGGGTGAGGTGAGGGGTTCTGATCTGTCCTCAGATGATCAATAGGGACATATTGCAGGAATGCCTTCCTAATTCAACAACCTTGGATTCTTAGGCTGTGGTTGCATCTGTCCATCTGCAGTCACAGACCGGAGCCTAGCTAGCATAACTGTTCTCTGAGAAGCTCAACCTAGTAGCTGGCTGAAACAAATGCAGAGACCCACAGCCAAACGTTAGACCAAGCTTGGGAAGTTTTGTGGAGAAGTTTGGGGAAGGATTGTGGATCCTGGAGGGGATAGGGACTGTATAAGAAGACCATGAGAATCAACTAAACTGTGTACTTGGGGGTCCCCATAAGTTGAACCACCAACCAAAGAGCATATGGGGGCTAGACCTAGGATACCCACACATACGTAGCAGATGTACAGCTTGGTTTTTATGTGAGTACCATAACTGGAACGGGAGCTAACCCTGACTTGGTTGCAAGACTGTAGATCTTGTTTCCCTAACTGGTCTGTAGTTTCTGGCCTCAGTGGGAGAGGATTTATACAGTACTGCAGTGACTTGAATCAGTTTGGCACCCAGTGGGGACCTCCCACTTCTCAGAGGTAAAGGGGAGAGGGAGGGTGGTATGAGGGATGGGAATGGGAGGAAGATGGGAATCAATTGAGAGGTAAAGTGAATGACTAATAAACTAATGGGAGAAAAAGTGAATAATGTTTCCACTGTCCCCACGTTCTATTCAACATTAGTTGTCAATAGTTTCCACCACATTAGCAAATTCTTACTGCTGTACCTAACTGTTATTTATTTAACTGAAAAGTATAGCTTTAGTTTTAGTAGTGGTTTTACCATTGAATACTTGTAATATACGAAGTGGCCCATTAAATCATCTTTTCAAAGACACTTTTATACTGTCATAAATATAACCATCCCAACTTCAAATGTAGCCAGACTCTACTTTATTCAATGTTGCCAATTCTCTATGGCATTTCTTAAGGGTTGAAGGTCACAGGCACCTTGCATCTGAAATTTTCTCTTCATATCATTATTGGACTTTTCAAGACATATTTCTGTAAAACTAGACCATTCCTCATAACAAAATATAGTATGCTTTTAAATCTTTAGGAAATTGTTAGCTTATAAAACATTGTTTGTATGGGGCGGAAGATAGCTCAGTGAGTAAAGACAGTTGTTGTAAGAAGAGATGTCTTATAGGATCTGGTAAGTATTGTACTCTTTTCAATAAGTATTCAGTAAGTCTCTCCTCATTCTCTTCAGTGACTTTCTATTTCAGAAGTGTGTTTTTTGGTCAGAGAAGAATATGGGATCATGATCTGTCTGTTCACTTCTGTGTGGTAACTGTGCTATTCAGAGTATATAAATCTACAATTTCAATATTACCTTGTGTATCAATGGGGTAATGCCATATAAAAGAAAAAAAAAAGATTGTCCAGTAGTAAAATTAGTGCAAAAGGAAAATTAGATGAATAAATAAAATAAAAAAGAAACATTCTTTAAAATCTGATAAAGTAACAATAATACCAATGGTTCAGTAAAAACAAACAGGGCAGACATAAATAAAAGAGGGAGTAAAGCAGGAAAGATGAAGACATTATTAGGGTTCTCTAGAGTTACAGAATTTATGGATAGTCTCTAATAAGGGAATTTGTTATGATGATTTACAGTCTGTTATCCAACTCCCCAACAATGGTCAGCTGTGAATGGGAAGTCCAAGGATCTAATAGTTGCTCAGTCCCACAAGGCTAGTGGATCTCCACAGATGTACTGGCGAGTAAACGCAAGCTGATGAAGAAGAGTGTTGATCATAAGTCCATACCACTCTCCTCCTCAGCTGCTCTCTATGTTACACCTTAGATAAGGTCACTAAACACTGGAACTCAGAAATTCAGGTAGTATGGCTCACCAACAAAGACTAGTGTTCCCATATCTCTACTTGGACAGTGTAGGGATAACAGGCAGACACAGCCATACTTGCTTTTTGTTCATGCATGTTAGGGATCTGAACTTAAGTCC
Organism: Mus pahari; assembly: GCF_900095145.1. Taxonomy (NCBI): domain Eukaryota; kingdom Metazoa; phylum Chordata; class Mammalia; order Rodentia; family Muridae; genus Mus; species Mus pahari. Next base: position 16,066,001 of record NC_034593.1, on the reverse strand, counting down.
TCAAGCCTTCACGGCAAGCACCATACCTACTGAAGTATCGCCCTTTGCTACTACAGTATTAGAATATATATCATACTATAATTAATATAGTATACATATATGATCATAGTCTGTAGCATCCACGTTATTATACATCCACCCCAAGTCTTACAATGAGGAATAACTTTAACATTATATCTTATTTGATATTAAATTTAAGGAGGAACATTTTACATCATCTTTTCTTCACTCAATAACTGTGGAAAAAGACATCATTAATGTAACTTTATTTCATTTCTTTCTTTTTGCCAGAAATTTCCAAATTTGCAAATATAGTTTCTCAACATCCATGCTTGCTTATTCATCTTCCACCAAGTCTCTATTCCAATGCACTGAATTAAGACAAATCTCTCAAAACGAGTCGATTCATGTACTATTTATATTTAAACAGGAAATACATTCTAGTTTTACATTTGAAAGGTTTTCCACACACACATGGAAACCCCCTATCCCATCCCCTCTCCCCCTGCTTCTATGAGGGTGTTCTCCAACCACCCACCCACGCCCACCTCCCTGGCCTTGCATTCCCCTACACTGGGTCATCAAGCCTTCGAAACACCAAGAGCCTCTCTCCCCACTGATGCCTGAGAAGGCCATACTCTGCTATATATGCAGCTGGAGCCATGGGTCCCTTCATGTGTACACTTTAGTTGGTGTTTTAGTCCCTGGAAGCTCGGGGAGGTCTAGATGGTTGATATTGTTGTTCTTCCTATGGGGTTGCAAACCCCTTCAGCTCCTTCAGACATTTCTCTAACTACACAATTGAGGACCCCATGCTCAGTCCAATGGTTGGCTGCAAGTATCTTCCTCTTTATTTGTCAGGCTCTGGCAGAGCCGCTCAGGAGACAGCTATATCAGGCTCCTTTCAGCATGTACTTCTTGGCATCCACAATAGTGTCTGGGCTTGGTAACTGTATATGTGATGAATCTCCAGGTGGGACAGTCTCTGGATGGCCTTTCCTTCAGTTTCTGCTCTACACTTTATCTCCATATTTGCTCCTGTGAGTATTTTGTTCTCCTAAGAAGGACCAAAGTACCCACACTTTGTTCTTCTTTCCTTTTGAGCTTCATGTGGTCTATAAATTGCATCATGGGTATTCTGAACTTTGGGGCTGATATCCACTTATCAGTGAGTGCATAACATGTGTGTTCTTTTGTGACTGTGTTACCTCACTCAGGATGATATTTTCTAGGTCCATGCATTCACTAAGAATTTCGTGAAGTCATTGTTTTTAATAGCTGAGTACTCCATTGTGTAAATATAAATTATTTTCTGTATCCATTCCTCTGCTGAAGTATATCTAGGTTGTCTCAAGCTTCTGGTTATTATAAATAAGGCTTGCTATGAACATAGTGGATTATGTGTCTTTGTTATATGATGGGGCAACTTTTGGGTATATGTCCAGAGGTGGTATAGCTGGGTCCTCAGGCAATACTATGTCCGATTTTCTGAGGAACTGCCAGACTGATTTCCAGAGTGGTTGTACCAGCTTGCAATCCTACCACCAATAGGGGAGTGTTGCTCTTTCTCTACATCCTCTCCAGCATCTGCTGTCACCTGAGTATTTGATTTTAGCCATTCTGACTGATGAGAAGTGGAATCTCAGGGTTGTTTTGATTTGCATTTCCCTGATGACTAAGGATGTTGAACATTTCTTTAGGTTCTTCTCAGCCATTCCATATTTCTTGCCTGAGAATTTTTTGTTTAGCTCTGTACCACATTTTTTAATAGGGTTATTTGATTCTCTGGAGTCTATCTTCTTGAGTTCTTTATATATATTAGATATTAGCTCTCTATCAGATGTAATAATGCTAAAGATCTTTTCCCAATCTGTTAGTTGCCATTTTGTCCTATTGACAGTGTCCTTTGCCTTATAGAATCTTTGCAATTTTATGAGGAGGTCCCATTTGTCCATTCTTAACCTTCGAGCTTAATCCATTGGTTCAGGAACTTTTCCCCTGTGCCCATGTGTCTTCCCCACTTTCCCCTGTGCCCAAGGGTCTTCCCCGCTTTCTCTTTTATTAGTTTAAGTGCATCTAGTTTTATATGGAGGTCCTAGACCACCTGGACTTGATCTTTGTACAAAGAGGTAAGAATGGATCAATTTGCATTGTTCTACATGCTGACCACCAGTTGAACCAGCACCATTCATTGAAATTGCTGTCTCTTTCCCACTAGATGGTTGTGGGACTGTGAAAGGCAGCCTGTGATTTGGTTGTGCAAAGCTTACTCTGGAGACCCAGTAGTAAACTCTACAAGAGACGGAAGAGTGAGCCACATTCCTAGACGTAGGGACCTGACACCACGGAACCACCAACTCCATAATCCTGTGACTGTAAGTCACACAGACAATGTCCCAAGCTCCTGGCATTTCGACTAGAATCCACCCTCACAGTTACCTGGCAATATCCAGGTATGCTCCGCCCCACAGTTACCTGGCAACAAGGTAGCCCACTATATAAGGAGCTGCTTGGCCCCTCCTCGTGCTCTTAAGCTCTCACCTCTCTTATTCTCATCTCTAGCTCTCTTTCTCCTCCTCTCTTCCCCCCTCTCTTCACATGGCCATGGGCCACCTCTCTCTTTTCACCTTCTCTCTTCCTCTCTGCCTTTCTAAAATAGAGCTCTAAAACCATGGACTATCTCTGCTCATCAAGACCCACCATGCTTGAACGATGAAATGGTCCTTCCCCTAATCTAATCTCCCACAGGAAGGCTCCCCAGTGTTTCCAGCTGCCACCACTGGACCAAGGACTCTTGCCCTTGTGAGAATTACCCAGTATCCCCTCTCCCCCTGCCCTCTTCTCCCTTTGTCCCCGGAGCTGACCAACCTGTCACCGGGCCCCCACTTCATTCTCAGCTCTTCCCCAACAAACACGACATCTGGGATGTTTGAGACTGAGAACCTGTTATCTCTGGCCTCTTTGAGGCCCAGAGACCTCAGACTGCTCCCTCTCCACCCCCCACAGACTGGGGTTTTTTACCTTCCCACAGCCAGATGCCCACCCAGGGACACATGGAGAGCACACTGCAGTCCCCTGTATCCACCTGACCAGAGCACCAGAGACATGGGTTCTTTCCCACTCCCTTTATTTCCCCACACATGCTGCCTGACAGATGGTTTTAGTTCCTTTGTCAAAGATCAGGAGGCCATAGGTATGTGGGTTCATTTCTGGGTCTTCAATTCTATTCCATTGATCTATCTGTCTGTCTCGGTACCAATAACATACAGTTTTTGTCACTATTGCCCTGTAATACAGCTTGAGGTCAGGGACAGTGTTTCCCCCAAATATTCTTTTATTGTTGAGAATATTTTTTGCTATCCTGAGTTTTTTGTTATTCCAAATGAATTGGGAAATTGCTCGTTCTAAGTCTATGAAGAATTGAGATGGAATTTTGATGGGGAATGCACTGATTCCATAGATTTCTTTCTGCAAAATGGTCATTTTAACTATATTAATCATTTCTCGAAGGTTTTGTGACAAGTTACTTGGCCAAGCTTCAGTAACCTGTATCATTCCTAATGTCCAAAGCATGACCACCGTGTCTTTAAATACTACTGCCAGCCATTTCCAAATAATATATATGTTTTGTCACTACATGTTTCAATTGATAAGTTATATTATAAATAAATATATTATATGCTAATTACATGATCATATTATATAATTATATAACTGTACTGGCTACTTTTGTGTCAACTTGACACAGCTGGAGTTATCACAGAGAAAGGAGCTTCAGTTGGGGAAATGCCTCCATGAGATCCAGTTATAAGGGATTTTCTCAATTAGAGATCAAGGGGGGAGGGCCCCTTATAGGTGGTGCCATCTCTGGGCTGGTAGTCTTGGGTTCTATAAGAGAGCAGGCTGAGCAAGCCAGGGGAAGCAAGCCAGTAAAGAACATCCCTCCATGGCCTCTGAATCAGCTCCTGCTTCCTGACCTGCTTGAGTTCCAGTCCTGACTTCTTTCAGTGATGAACAGCAATGTGGAAATGTAAGCTGAATAAACCCTTTCCTCTCCAACTGCTTCTTGGTCATGATGTTTGTGCAGGAATAGAAGCCCTGACTAAGACAATAACTAATAAAATTATATATTTTTTCGTATGCCTTTTCAAACATCCTTCACATTAGTTACCCTTCCCTCCCCTTGCCACTTGCCTTATTCTCCCATCCATTTCTTTACTTAAACCCCTCCTACAGTTTCCCCCATCTCTTACATCATCTCTATTCTATTATACCTCTCCATGAAGATCATCCTTCCCTCTCCCTGCCAATGGTGTCTTTCCAGTTTTCCAGAATCTGTATGTTAAATACAAATATAAAGCTTCAGTGCTAATATCCACATGTAAGTGAAGCATATGATGCTTGTATTACTGCTGTGTTGCCTTATATTATTAGTAATATAATATTTTATAGTTCTAGATGTAACTTTTGATGTAGTTAACGAGAATATTTCTTCTGCATGGATAAGACAGTTGCACCATTATATTTTAACTGACAATAACTGTCCTTAAATTATAAACAAAGATTGATTTTGGGGATTGTCTACCTTCATGTTCCAGAACATTGCATTTCCTGGAGCAATCAATAATTAGAAGAGAATAATGTCCCAAGATATTTATCTTACAAACAACAGTATTAAAGCAAAACCATGCATGTACACGTAAGGAAAAGTTGCCTAAATGCAGTGCTGTAGCCAAGTATTGTAATTCCAGTTTCAACTGACAATTCTTTCAGAGTTGGTGATATTAAAAAGAAACTATCTTAGACGTCTTAATCTCAGGGAACCTTTGATTGTTATTTCTAATTGTCAACTAACACAATTTAGAATTATCTGGAAAGACTGTCTCATGGAAAGATTGTTTACATTAACTTGGCTTTGAGCATGTGTGTGAGGGACTATCTTAAATGAGCTAATTGATATCTGAAGGCCTGGCTCAATGCAGCCTGCATCACTGATTGGAACTGTATGATAGTGAAAAGAGTCAACATAACCATAAGAGAGCAAGTGAGCAAGTGCATATTCATTTTCCTCTGTTCTTGCTGGATGTGATGTTTGACATTACCATCAACTTACCCACCATGATAGACTGTATCCTGTATTTGAAAGCTGAAGAAATCTCCTTTTCTACTCTATGTTGATCTTTGTCACAGCATTTTATCACGGCAGAAGTGAAAGGAGGACAGGAGCTATGACAAAGCACATAGAAACTTAGGCTACATCTCAACCACGGAACCAAGAGAACCAAAGAACCATGTGCTCTTCTGTCTTAAGCATCCTATCTAACTGACACACCTTCTCTCCAAAATGTAAACCAGCTCTTATTTTCTATATAAGTTCTTTACATAATATATATGCATATATACATATATTACCCAATATTACTTCAAATAAATGAACACAAATATTTCCTAGCTATGTCCTGTGCCCTAATTTGATTTGTCATATCAATTCTTTTTACTGTCCTGGGAAACTGTAAGAAACTCTGTGGTTGTTTCTACCAATACCCTAAGTATTGTCAAATATAGTACAAAGTAATTTGTCTTTCTACTCTACTGAAAACTCATTTAAAGTTTTTGGTTTTTAATTATTTACATACATGTTTCTTTGCATTGGGTATGTGCACATGAGTGCAGATACCCACGGAGGTCAGAAGAGGGTGTCATAGCCACATAATCTGGCATTAAAATCAGTTGCTAGACAAGGGTATTGAATGCTGAATGAGAGTCCTCTGCAAGAACACTCCAAACCCTTACCCACTAAGCCATGCCCCAGCCTCATTGGATCGCTTCTTAATTCGCCAGCCTATTTGCAGCATACAGGTGTTATTTTTGGAACTCATGTGTAATATTTACATTTGTGTTGGCATCTCCCTTGTTCTGATGAAGCACTCTAACAAAGCAACTAAGAGAATACAGGTTTCGGTTTTGACTTTATTTTCTGGTGAGTTTACTGCTACAGTCCATCCTGTGGGGTATCAGGGTGTCAGGCTGCCACCTCTGTGTAGCTATTCACATCATATCCACAGTGAGCAAGCAGAGAGGAATGAATGCGTACTTAGGAGAGATCAGTTTGCCGTTTCCATTTTACACAGTCCAGGGTCCTGTGCACAGAGTAAGACCATTGCTCGTAGGCATAGCAAAGACAAGCCTGCCAGGTGAGAATATACTCAGTCACAATGACCGTTAAACACTATTAATCAAAACACTGACATTAACCTCCCCATTTCAATAAAAACATAAGCAACAGTCCACTTTCAGAATTAGAGTATAGCAGATTTTTCTCATTTTTAAATGGTAAAAGAGAATGTTTCACGACAACTAAAAGAAATACATGAATTCAAATTCAAATAAGGTTTAGTTGAAACATGGCTACCTCATTTGCTTGCTGTAACTTTGTTTTACTAAATAAAATTCTGTACAAATTGTGTCTCTAGACTCTCTTCAAGGAGACAGAAAGAAACTGTCACTTCTTAACACATAGGCAGGTTTTTGGTTTGGTTTGGTTTGGTTTGGTTTGGTTTTGGTTTTTATTGACATTTCAAATGCTAGCCTTCCTGCCAGTCCATCCCTCAGAGTCCTTCCTTCCCCCATCCTTCCTCCCCTTGTCCTCTGAGAGTTCACACACACCCTACCCCCACTGAGCATCAGGTCTCTGCAGGTTTAGGCATATCAGCTAGAGAAAGTACCTAAGGAGCTGAAGGGGGCTGCAACCCTGTAGGTGGAACAACAATATGAACTAACCAGTACCCNNTGAGCTCGAGTCTCTAGCTGCATATGTAGCAGAAGATGGCCTAATCGGCCATCANTGGGAAGAGAGGCCCCTTGGTCTTGTAAACTTTATATGACCCAGCACAGGGGAAGGCCAAGGCCAAGTAGTGGGAGTGGGTGGGTGGGGGAGCAGGGGCGGTGGTGGCGGTGGTGGTGGTGGGGTATGGAGAATTTTCAGGATAGCATTTGAAATGTAAATAAAGAAAATAAAAAAGGAGTGGAATCACCAAAAATAAAAAATAAAAAATATCTCCTCCCACTAAGGCCATACAAAGCAGCTCTTTGGGGGAACCACAGACAGGCAAGGGCTTTAGGGCTTTAGCCCCACCCCTACTCAAGTAATTGGGAGATCCAAGTGGTGACTGAGTGGCAATAGGGCTGCTACATGGAGGAGGTGGGTGGATTGGACCAGCCAGCTTATGTTTTTTTGCCATTTTAAAGCTGCATCGTCTAGAAAAGCTCCAACATCTCTTCTAAGTCTTCCCCGAGCTCTTAGGAAGAACGAATAAAACAAAAGAAACACAATTTCTTATTACCAAATAGGTGTTTTCCTAGTTTTTGTTTGGATATATTCTCTGCCTCTGCTTGTTCAGTGCATGCGTGCATGTGTGTGTCCGTGTGTGTGTGTGTGTGTGTGTGTGTGTGTGTGTGTCCGTGTGTGTGTGTGTGTGTGTGTGTGTGTGTGTGTGTGTTTCTTCAAATTTCTACTTACACATGGACATTTTTCACATTCCAGCTTCATCTCCTGTCTTAACACCATCTTTACTTTGTTCACATCTCAAACTACATGTCTCTGCCCAGACACTACATCTGTTGGATGTCCTCAAAGAAAACAACCTTACCACATCCAGAAATAAACATCTGATTCTGAAATATGTTCTTTTTTTTTTTTTACTGACTTCACATAACAACCTCATCATCTCTCAACCTTTTTTCCTATCTCTTTCATTCTTCACTTCCACAATTCACTATTGACATATTTTAAGCCATCAAAATAATTTATAATAGTTATATGCCTCCTAAATATACATAATATATTCTGAAGATAAAAGTAGTATGCGCTCAACCAGTTTTTAAAATCTATTTGTAACATTAAAGATGATAGAAGTAGAAAAAAATTTTCTTATGAAGAGCTCTATGAAAGGAATTTGTGCAAAGTTCCTCATTAGACAGAAATCATTCCTTCTCAAAGGGAAAATACTTAGCTTAGTGGTGACTTCATAGAATGAATTGGGTAGTGTTTCTTCTGTTTCTATTTCGTGGAATAGTTTGAAGAGTATTGGTATTAGTTCTTCATTGAAGGTCTGGTAGAATTCTGCCCTAAAACCATCCAGTCCTTGGCTGTTTTTGTTGGGAGAATTTTAATGAATGCTTCTGTTTCTTCAGCATTTACAGGACTGTTTAGATGGTTTATCTTATGTTGATTTAAATTGGTACTTGATACCTGTCTAGAAAATTGCCCATTTCATACAGAATTTCCAGTTTTGTTGAGTTTAAGCTTTTGTAGTAGGATCTGATAATATTTTGGATTTCTGTTGCTATGTTTCTCTTTTCATTTTTTATTTTGTTAATTAGGATACTGTCTCTTTGCCCTATAGTTAGTCTGCCTAGGGGTTTATCTATCTTGTTGATTTTCTCAAAGAACCAGGTCCTTGTTTGGTTGATTCTTTCTATAGTTCTTTTTGTTTCCACTTCGTTGATTTCAGCCCTGAGTTTGATTATTTCCTGCCCTCTACTCCTCTTGGGTGAATTTGCCCCTTTTTGTTCCACAGCTTTCAGGTGTGCTGTCAAGCTGCTTATTTATGCTTTCTCCAGTTTCTTTTTGTAGGAACTCAGAGCTATAAGTTTTCCTCTTAGCATTGCTTTCATTGTATCCCATAAGTTTGGTTATGATGTACCTTCATTTTCTTTTTTTTTTAATTTATTTATTTATTATTATTTTCTTTATTTACATTTCAAATGCTATCCCGAAAGTTCCCTATACCCCCACCCCCACCCCTACTCCCCTACCCACCCACTCCCACTACTTGGCCCTGGCCTTCCCCTGTGCTGGAGCATATAAAGTTTACAAGACCAAGGGGCCTCTCTTCCTAATGATGGCCGATTAGGCCATCTTCTGCTACATATGCAGCTAGAGAC
>NC_034593.1:16046231-16056751 GCF_900095145.1 Mus pahari | reverse complement strand
TTTTGCCTTACAGAAGCTTTGCAATTTTATGAGGTCCCATTTGTCAATTCTTGATTTTACAGCACAAGCCATTGGTGTTCTGTTGAGAAATTTTTTCCTGTGCCCATATCTTCGAGGCTTTCCCCCACTTTCTCCTCTATCAATTTCAGTGTCTCTGGTTTTACGTGGAGGTCTTTAATTCTAAAAAGTCTTTAATTTTTTTCATTATTTCCTCCTTGACCAAGTTATCACTGAGTAGAGTGTTGTTCAGCTTCCATGTGTATGTGGGCTTTCTGTTGTTTTGTTGTTATTGAAGACCAGCCTTATTGAATGGTGATTTGATAGAATGCATGGGATTATTTCAATCTTCTTGTATCATTGAGGTCTGTTTTGTGACAGATTATATGGTCAGTTTTGGAGAACGTACAATGAGGTGCTAAGAAGAAGGTATATTTTTTTGTTTTAGGACGAAATGTTCTGTAAATATCTGTTAAATCCATTTGGTCCATAACTTCTGCTAGTTTCAATGTGGCTCTTTCTAGTTTCTTTTTCCATGAGCTGTCCATTGCTGAGAGTGTGTTGTTGAAGTCTCCCACTATTATTGTGTGAGGTTCGATGTGTGCTTTTGAGCTTTAGTAGATTTTCTTTTATGAATGTGGGTACCCTTGCATTTAGAGCATATATGTTCAGAATTGAGAGTTCTTCTTGGTAGACTTTTCCTTTGATGAGTATGAAGTATCCTTCCTTATCCTTTTTGATAACTTTTGGTTGAAGGTCGATTTTATGTGATATTAGAATGGCTGCTCTAGCTTGTTTCTTGGGACCATTTGCTTGGAAAATTGTTTTCCAACCCTTTACTCTGAGGTAGTGTCTGTCTTTGACACTGGGGTGCATATCCTGTATGCAGCAAAGTGTTGGGGTGCTGTTTCCATATCCAGTCTGTTAGTCTATATCTTTTTATTGGGGAATTAAGTCCATTGATGCTAAGAGATCCTAAGGAATAGTGATTGTTGCTTCCTGTTATTTTTGATATTATTTTTATGTTTGTGTGGTTATTTTCTTTTTGGGTTTGTTAAAAGAAGATTAATTTCTTGATTATTTTAGGGTGTAGTTTCCCTCCTAGTGTTGGTATTTTCCTCCTTGTGTTGGTATTTTCCATCTATTATCCTTTGTAGGTCTGGATTTGTGGACAAATATTGTGTAAATTTGGTTTTGTCACAGAATATCTTGGTTTCTCCACCTATGGTAGTTGAGAGTTTTCTGGGTGTAGTTGCCTGAGTTGACATATGTGTTCTCTTAGGGTCTGTATAACATCTGCCCAGAATCTTCTAGCTTTCATAATCTCTGGTGAGAAGTCTGGTGTAATTCTGATAGATCTGCCTTTATATGTTATTTCATCTTTTTCCCTTACTGTTTCAATATTCTTTCTTTGTTTTGTGCATTTTGTGCTTTGACTATTATGTGACAGGAGGAATTTCTTTACTGGTCCAATCTATTTGGAGTTCTGCAAGCCTATTTATGTTCATGGGCATCTCTTTCTTTAGGTTGGGAAAGTTTTCTTCTATAATTTTGTTGAAGATATTTACTGGGCCTTTAAGTTGAGAATCTCCACACTCTTCTATACCTATTACCCTTTGGTCTTTTCATTGTGTCCTGAATTTCCTAGATGTTTTAGGTTAGAAGCTTTTTGCTTTTTGTTATCAATGTTTTCTATGGGTCTTTTTGCACCTGAAAAATCTCTCTTCTATTTCTTGTATTCTGTTGCTGATGCTTGCATATATGTTTCCTGATCTCTTTCCTAGGTTTTCTGTCTCCAGGGTTGTCTCCCTTTCTGATTTCTTTATTGTTTCTATTTCCATTTTTAGATCCTATATGGTTTTGTTCAATTCCTTCACCTGTTTGGTTGTGTTTTCCTGCAATTCTTTAATGGACTTTTGTTTTTCCTCTTTAAAGGCTTTAAGCTTTGTATTCTCCTGTATTTTTTAAGGGAGTTATTTATGTTCTTCTTAAAGCCCATCATCATCATCATGAGATGTGATTTGAAATCAGAGTCTTGCTTTTCTGGTGTGTTAGGGTACCTAGGGCTCATTGTGTTGGGAGAACTGGGTTCTGATGATGCCAAGTAGCCTTGGTTTCTGATGCTTATGTTCTTGCCCTTTCCTCTCACCATCTGGTTGTCCCTGTTATTAGCTAGTCTTGCTGTCTCTGACTGTGGCTTGTCCCTCCTGCAGGCCTGTGTGTCAGAACTCCTTGGAGACCAGTTCTCTTTGGGAGGAATTTGGGTATGGAGAGTTGTGACACAGGGTCAGCTCCGAGGTGCAGATGGAAGCCGGAAGGATCCTGTCCCCCTCTGTTCCTTGGTTCTTGTGTCTTGATGGCTTAGGGTGGATCCTTCTAGGGCCAGGAACTTTAGCAGAAGTGGTGGTCTTACCTTTGTTCACAGGCATGTCCACACTCCTGGGAGACCAGTTGTCTTCTGGTGATATTTGAGTATGGATCTCTGTGGCACAAGATGAGTTCCAGGCACAGACAGACAGAAACCAGAAGCAGTTGTGATCTTCTTAAATTCAAAGACTATGTAATATTTATGCTATTGTGACCAGCACCATAATCACTATAATCCACTTAAAAATAAAAGTCATCTTTTCTGTGAATAAAGGTTCAAATTCAGCATGTACATGTAGACAAATTGTGATAATGAGAAATGTTTTTAAAGAGAAGCAGTTTAAAAATATTTAAAGAAATAGATCCAGGAAATTTATTTGTGAGAAAATAATATGTTATTCACATGTTTAAATCATTAGTTCTATTTAAATGATTTTCCCAGTCCTTTTAGTCAAGATAATCCAAGTCATAAAAACATGTCTAAGAACTGATGTTAATGTTAGCTACTAGTTTTATATTTCTGAGTCCAAATATATCCACTGGCATATAAATATCTCTGTAAATAAATGATTATAATAATATCTTGCCAATAAAACATTTTGTTTTTTGTAAATAGTAGGTTTTCACCTTAAGCATCTTCATGTCATAAACTATGTAAAATATATATATAATCTTTAGAAAGAGTAAATAATAATTATAGTAATAAATAGGTTAGCCTTGAAGATATGTCAAAGGGGAGAGATTAAGTATCTAACTTCAATACCATGGAATAATAATAATAAATAATAATTATACTGATCTGGAAGTACTAGTCAAAAGCAACTTAATGAGCAACTAGCATCATGAGTCACTGTGCAAAGACTGTGGGTCACAAACCCTTGGAAAGTCTAAATATAGGAATCATAAGCCTAAAGAATCTAATGTTGCCAATTTTAAATTACAATAATAGCCATGTGAAAAGGTGCCATGAATTAAAGAAATTTCTATGAAAATAAAATGAAATTAGTTCTTGCTACTAGAGTATAGTATCAGAAAAAGAAATGTTGTTTCAGAACAACTCCTCTTTAAAAGGCAACTTCATCAAACTCTGCCTCCAACACTGAACTCCAAGTAGCATATACACAATAATCTTAGCCCATCTCCCAAGTAGTCATTGTTCAAGGCTTGCTATAGGTGCTTTTCTTCTGTTCCCTCCCTTCTTTGTTAAAAACATTCTTTTCCCACACAATATTTTCTTATTACAGTGTATTCTCCTACACTCCTTTCTGCACCCTCTTTGTGGGATTCTCTGAACTCTGAGGAGAGAAATTTGATGGACACATCTTATTTAGACCCGAATCTTCCAACGTCTATCACTCTGTAAAATGTGTACTTGTGGGTCACTATATTTGTTCTCAGTTGGTGTAATAGGAAGCTTCTCTGATGATGTCTAAGTCACTGATCTATGAGTATAGCAGCAGATCATTAGGAGTCATTTTATTAGCAGTTTTAATTTTTTTTTAAAGACCAGTAGTATTTGATTTTACCTTACGTCTCTGGGCTATGTAGTCTCTAGTTCTTGGTCATCCAAGCACTGTCAGGTATGGGCTCCATCCCATGGAGTGGGCCTTAAATCAAATCAGACATTGGTTGGTTACTCCTACAAGCTTTCAACCACCATTTCCTAGGATATTTTGCAGGCAGGACAGATGTATATCAATGCGTTTGTGGCTGGGTTGGTCTTTATTTTTCTCTTTTGGTAGCCTGAAGAGTACTTTCCTGTACCTAAGACACTAGAACACAAGGCTGACAGTACTATGTAGGCACCAGCTCAACCTCTTCATGCTCACTGAGGGGTGTGTGTGAGTGTGTGTGTGTGTGTGTGTGTGTGTGTGTGTGTGTGTGTGTGTGTTTGGTCTTCAGCAATGGGTCCTTGCTGTCAGTTTGTTGAGAATAACCCATTGTTTTGGCAATAGTATGGTTGTTTGAGTATTTCTATGAGACCTCTTTGGACAACTCAATTGGTTGGTACTGGTACTGGATGCTTCATTTGGTGACATATAACCAATTGGGACTTTTTCTTCTCATTATTTGGAGACTGCTTTAGGGTTGCCTTCATATATTTTTAAGGAGATTCCACTGCATTAGATTTCCAAAACACCCCTCTTACTCCCCTCCATTCTAGCAGTCTCTTCCTACATTTGCTCAATCAACCCCATCTCTACTCCCCATCTCAACCTGAATCTAAATACACACACACCGACACACACACACACACACACACAGACACACACACACACACACATACACACACACACACAGACACACACACACACACACACACACACCCTCAGTCCACCCATAAAATCTCTATTTCACCCTTACAAGGAGATCATATGCTGCCTTAGTCTCTTCCTCTATACTTAACCTCTCTGGATCTCTGAATTGTAACTCAGTTGTCAAAAGCCAATACATACCACATTTATCTTTCTTGCTTCAGTCTGGGTTGCTTCACTCATGATGATTTGTTTTCTAGTTCCATCTATTTGTGATTTCTTTTTTTCAAGACAAGGTTTCTCTGTGTAGCCCTGGCTGTCCTGGAACTTACTCTGTAGACCAGGCTGGCCTCGAACTCAGAAATTCGCCTGCCTCTGCCTCCCAAGTGCTGGCGTGCGCCACACTCAGCTTGTCTGCGAATTTTATGATGTCATTTTCCAACAGCTGAATAATACTCCATTCTGTACATGTCCCATATTTACTTTGTCCATTCTTCTGTTGAGGGGCATCTAGGTTGTTTCCAAGTCATGGTTATTGTAAATATACCATCAGTGAAGATGGTTGAGTATCCTTTGGTAGAATTAAGTACCATTTAGAGTGATGTAGCTAGATCTTTAGGTAGATCAATCCCCACTTTTCTGAGGAACAATTGCACTGATTTCCATAGGTGTACACGTTGGTATTCCCACCAGCAATGGAAAAGCATCCCACTTATACCATATCCTCACCAGCATGGAGCTGTCACTTTCATTTTAGTCTCAGCCATTTCTGAGAGGTGTAAGATGGGAATCTCAAACTAATTTTGATTTGTATTTCCCTGATGACTAAGGATATTGACCATTTCATTAAGCGTTCCTCAAAATTTGAGCTTCCTCTATAGAGAATTCTGTTTAGATCTGTACCCTTATTTCATTGGATTATTTATTCCTAGTTTTGTGAGTTTTTTACATATTTTTGATATCAGTACTTTATTGACTACGGAGTTGGTAAAACATCTTTTCCCATTCTACAGGCTGCTACGGTGACCTTTGCTTTACAGAAGGTTTTCAGTTTCATGAGGTCCTATGCATTAGTTGTTGATCTTAGTGCCTGTGCATGCTCACGATGTTCTGTTCAGAAAGTCTTCTGTGCTAATGTGTCCAAGAGTATTTCACACCGGGCAGTGGTGGCACATGCTTTTAATGCCAGAATTTGCAAGGCAGAGGCAGGCAGATTTCTGAGTTCAAGGCCTGCCTGGTCTACAGAGTGAGTTCCAGGACATCCAGGGCTACATAGAGAAACCCTGTCTCAGAAAAAAAAAAAAAAAAATCTACAAACAAAAAAGGCTTGAGTTCCTTTTCTGTCTGTAACTTTTTAAAAATTCCTTTTTGTTTTTCTAACTACAAAGTTGGATACAAGTCAAGAGACCAAAGTTACTTATATGACATTACTGACTTTCCAAAACTTTAGTAAGAATAGTTTTAATGAATGAAATTCAAGGAGCATTTTAAAAAAATCGATGAAAATCTTCCCTTTCATTCTGTGCAACCCTGCAATTAATCAATGCCATCTACGATCCACAGCTGCACTGTCAAATTTTGATTTAGTATTATAAATACAAGGAAGTTCCTAATTCTTCCTTAAAAGTGTTTTTAACTTAGAAATAAAGGAAAGCTAGCTCGTGAAGGAAAAAAGAAATAAGCAAACAAAAGGGAAAAAACGGAATATTTCTCTCCAAAGTAAATAATGTTGTCTGATCCCACACAGATCCCTCCCTCTTCAAGAACCTCTCTAGGAGATGTGGGGGTTCCAGGCCCAAGTGAGCCTGTATCAGGCAGGTGCCACTTAAGTACATTGGAGCCATCCTTGCCTTAGTCAGAATCTATCAAGGGAGGGGTCAGGATGGTCTTTAAGGCGGGGCGACAAGGGAAGGCAAGCCCAGACTCGGATCCGAAGGAACAGCAACGCCCCTTTGCTGTATAAATTGTAGCTGTCTCCGCTAGGATTACAGCTGCAGGCAGCCTGGATCCCAGGCAGCAGGGAGTGACAGAGACCAGACAAGACACATATACATCCTCTCCAGCGCCAGAGCTGTGGATGGGGAGCAGCCAAGAGGCGTGAAAGAAGCCCGGAGCTGGGCACCTTGTGGGTGAGTCGCGGCAGATGGGCGCATGGGCAGATGGGAAGATCCTGGTGAAAGAGCTGACTTGATCCAGGGGCTCTAACACATTGTCTGTGAGCTCCCTCCCTAGAACCGTTCACCATCCCCAGCTCAGATGAGGGGCTTCAGGGTGGTGTAGGCTTGTTTGTCGCCTATTCCAAATTTTAATTGTTCAAGAAGCAAGCCAGCAAAGTCTAAACCGTGACACGAAGCTTGTGTGGACACAGGACCTATTTGAAAGTCAGGCAGCTTTTAGGTAAAGTTAAGGGGGCGTCCTCTGCTTCCCAGACAAGCTTTTTCCCCTTCCCAAGCTCTCTGCTAGGGAAGCTCCCAGCCCACTGCCAGTGTGGTCCTTGGCATCAGACCCTGGAAGTGCATGGGACAAAGTTAGGTGCTCTGCTTGGAATTATTCCCCAAAGCCCTTTTTGTCATTTAAATAACAAGCAGAGAAGCACAGAGCCCTAACTCCAGCTGTCTCAGACTCTGCTAATGAGACGAAGGTCCTGGTTTGGGGCCCTACACTCCTCCTCATCTACCATCCCATTTTTCAGTTCTCTGTCTCAACAGCCACCCAGCTGTGGCCTCCTCAAGACCCCTCTTGTCTTGGTATCTTGGACCTGTATACTGACGTCTTGTTTGCTCTGCCCTCATTGAGTATCAACATCCCACACAGACACACTCCGTCCTCCCCAACCCCTCCTCTCTATATAGCCACCTCTATCCCTGCCCTGTCCCCCATCACATGCAGGAAGCTAACCTAGTTTGGTTTAATTCCAGGAAAAGAAAGTGACCAACCAGGAAGAAGTCAACACCCCCCACCCCCCACCCCCCCCAGCCCTCACCCCCGTCCTCGTCTTTGCTATTTATAATCTCCATGAGCAGTTGGTATCACCTTTTGAAGGTGCTTCCGCCCCCAAATGATTCTCCTAGGTGCCCCTGGGGAGGCTCCTGGGGCCGAGGTGTTAGTTTTCCTCCCATTTCCTGGGGTTTAAAACAAACAATCAAACAAAACAAACAAAACAAAACAGGTTGCTCTGCCTGCCATAGTGTTTCCCTAGTTATAAATGCCCCATTTGGCCAATCTCTCCTCAAGCTCTTTTGATCCTGTGTTGACTTTCTGGGTCTCTCTTTGTCCTGTCTAGCACCCCTCCTCAGCTGGGAAGCAAAGGGAATAGAGAATGGAGATTTCCTCTGCTCTTGCCCTGCGGTGAGAAAAGTTGCTTTTCAGCAACTCTTACCCTATTTCTCTGCTCTTAAGGTCTCTTTTGTTATAAATTCCCCAAAGCAAGGCTCGGGGTCACACACCTGTCATTCCAGCACTCAGAGGATGCTGGCAGAAGGATCAGGAGTCGAAAAATCAACCTTTACTATACAGCAAATCCCAAATCTGCCGGATTTGTCTCAGAAAGCAAACAGGCAAGAAAACAAGGCCAGAGCCTTGATGCTTTTCATTTTTTAGTTACTGTTAAAAAAAAAAAAAAAAGACCCTGATGTTAATTACCCCATTAGGCAGACCGTGTTTGGAGTCCTCAAAACTGCCCAGCTCTGAGGACAAATTATCTTCTCTGGATAAACATTCAGTTTTTTTTCTAGTGATAGTTATAAATATTCATCCCCAAATTATGAATGGCAGTTCCTGTAATGTGAGGTTACGGTTCAGGGAGTCACCCCAAATATGGAGGTGCCAGCATTGGCTGAAAGTTTCCTGACTGTCAGTTTTGAGTTTGCAGTATGCTTGGACTCATGTTCTTCAGAAGGCACTGTTCTTTGTTCCCCGTCCAGGTTTCCAGATCCCTAGTTCTGCTCGCTTTGTCTTTAAGCTGAGTAACTGCCTCATGATCTCCCAACCCAGTACCTTGTCTCAGTGTAGGGAAGCCTTGCCATTATAAAGCCTAGATTCTAGAATGTCACTGTTGCTGTAGCTGGTCTCTCATCTTTAGTCTTTTTTTCTGTCTTACTCTGAATCATGCTTCAAAAAAGATTAATTTTGTGACTCACTCAGGTTTCTCACTTGGCCTTTCTAGTTGGGAGTCCAACTGTATTTATGTACTCATGTGCATTTGTGCTGCTTGTGTTGCTACTACAAACAGCAATACCTGATGTCTGTCTTGTGTTAGAGGAACAGTAGAAAATGAATGCTATTCTGCCACGTACAGGGTGCAATGTTTACCTGAGAAGGCATACGTAGCACAGTCTAGCTGCTGCCCACCCATGACTCCCCTCTGCACTCGCACTATGGACTGTTCAAGAAAACAGCCAAGAGGTGCTGTATTTTACTTCCAAAATTGTACTATGAGCAGAGATGTAATCTCTTCCATATTTACATGTTTTGGCTGACCGGTGCAAACTCCTGCCTCTTGACCTTACGCTTATCACTGAATCCAGTCTCTTTCCTGCTCAGTCATATCTGGTAAATGTCAAAGCATTTCCCAAGCTAGCTAATCAATTTTGTAAAATTTAAGTCCAAATATTGCATAAATTAAAAAGCTGATTTTAATTCCCACAATGAAACAAAACAATAATCGCAATGAAAATATCTAGGATCAATTTAGGACTGCTTTAATCCCTTGTTACTTTGCCAACAAGACACATTGGCTTTTCAAAGCCTTCCGGCTGAAAAACACTATTATTTTTCTTCAAATCGGTTTTAAAAGTTCTCTTTAAAAATCACCTGAAGTCATTGTGCATGTCTATCTGATCTCACATGTTAAAGTAGCACACTAAAGCTCCCATAAACACAAGTAAGTTGTGTGTTTCTATTATATTCATGATTTGAATTTTAAAAACATCTAATGGTTTACTAATACAACTTTAGTAACTACAGACAGCTAAAGTAATATTCAATGACAAATGAGTACCACTATTTTACTATTGTTCTAGAATACAAAATTCAGTTATATTTTATCAAAGTGTTAATTCCATTTAAGTCAGTTGGAAAAAGAAAACAAAATATGTTTAGTGTTATGATCATAAAAAGAGAAAGAACTATAAGAATATGTTCTGGCACGGTGTGGGGGAATGGGTGCCTCAGCCGGCCCATGCCAAGGCATCCCTGCCCCCAGAGGGACGAGACACATACCAGTGTAGTATAGAATAGAGTTTATTTAGGGCATGGGGAGGGGAGTTAAGAGGGTAGCAGAGGCAGAGAAAGGCAGAGAGAAAGAGAGAGTAGAGAAGTAGGGGCCAGCCATGGCTACATGGAGGGGGTGGGGAAGGGAATGGGGAGCAAGTGGTCAAGAGGTAAGAGAGATGCAAGAGCATAAGAGAGAGAGGAGGAGCCACGCAGCCCCTTTTATAGGGCCACACCTACCTGGCTGTTGCCAGGTAACTGTGTGGAGGAGCATACCCAGCTGATGCCAATAACACTGGGGGTGGAGTTTAGATAGAATACCGACATTTAGTACAGTCTGGGTATGCCAAGTGGATGTTGTTTTAGTAAAAGTAAATGTTTTCTGATTTTCACATTTTTTTCATAGCATATGTTCAAGGAGTGGAGAATATTATTTTTTGCATATGAAAACTAAAAATAAATGTATGGTCACCTTATTTTAGATTTTTTTCATTTTTTTATTAGATATTTTCTTCATTTACGTTTCCAATGCTCTCCCGAAAGTCCCCTATACCCTCCCCCCCACCCCGCTCCCCTACCCACCCACTCCCAGTTCTTGGCCCTGGCGTTTCCCTGTATGGGGCATATAAAGTTTACAAGACCAAGGGGCCTCTCTTCCCAATGATGGCCGACTAGGCCATCTTCTGCTAC
>NC_034593.1:16031460-16045751 GCF_900095145.1 Mus pahari | reverse complement strand
ATATCCACTTATCAGTGAGTGCATATCTAGTGAGTTCTTTTGTGATTGGGTTACCTCACTCAGGATGATATCCTCCAGATACATCCATTTGCCTACGATCATTGTTTTTAATAGCTGGGTAGTACTAAATTGTGTAAATGTACCACAGTTTCTGTATCCATTCCTCTGTTGAGGGACATCTGGGTTCTTTCCAGCTTCTGACTATTATTACTTTTATAAATCTATTCAGAATTATTTACTTTTGTTTTGTTTACTTTGTTTCTCAGGAAGCCCAAGAGCCTCTCAGGCAGGCTAGTAAATACAAATTTTGTTTAGAAGTTTAACTCTAAATATTTCAAAGATTAAAACTCTGTCTTTAAGGCAGCATCTTGAGTCAGAGGGGATGTCTAGAATCTGCTGGCACTATTGAAGAACTCTTCCTATGTGCAAGAACAGTTACAGCTGCTTGCACAGTCTGATGTTAAAGACATTGAGGTTGGGAAGAAGGTGAGGGGTGAATTCAAGGCTCCAGCAGCAGTGTGCCTGCTTGGCTCAAGTCCCCACTGGCATTGATGATTCTTTGGTTTAGGTCAACTTCTATGTGGTTTTCACCTATTTTATGTAGATAAAATATATACCTTGATTTTTACCAAACTATTAAAAGTCTTCTTTAGATCAATTAGTTTAAGTATCAATGGCTAACTAAAAAAAATAAGACTATTGAAAAATATGAACCAAAGGATAAAAGTGATCTTGGCCCAACACAGGTATTAGGCAAACTAAACTGAAAAACCATTTAAAAAGGAAAGAAAGAAAGAAAGAAAGAAAGAAAGAAAGAAAGAAAGAAAGAAAGAAAGAAAGAAAGAAAGAAAGAAAGAAAAACTATCTTAAAATAAATCACTACTTCTTTTATCTCACCTTTCGGTCTGGGTGGGATGTGTACTATCTTATGTTGTTCAGTTCCCACAGCTTTTGTAATAACTACTGCATCTTGCACATCTCCTAAGACTGCCATACCTTCAGTAATAGAGACCACAGAAGTGAATCCTCTTAATATCCTAAGGGTCTCACTTTTTGAACCCTCTACAAAAGTTACTGCAGTGTTTCTTTGTTTGTTCATTGCATCTTTTCTATAGAAGTACAGAAAGTGTTCAGCGCATTTTCAAATGCCCATATTTTAGAAGATAAATGATACAGCAAAGCTATCTTTCTGGTGTCATCTAGGTATATTGTCCAAATATACACAATAAAATGGCTTAAAGCTGATCCTTCAGCTTTACCAGCAGGGCAGTTAAACATATTTGCATCTTTCCATTTGAAGGAGTCATGGCAGAAGAAAAGCAACCAGGATAAATGTTCAAGAGGTTTAAAGAGATGTCTCAACAGCTAAGAGCATGCATTGATCTTCCAGGGGATCTGTGTTTGTTTCCCAGCATCCTTGTCAAGTTACTTACAACTGCCTGGACTCCAGAGGGTCCAACATTCTCTTCTGGGCTCTAAGAGCACTGTACTTATGTGCATATGAATACGCAGGCACACATATACACATGAATAATAATAAAAATCTGTGTTTAAAATATAAAGAATAAAAGGTTGAAATATAAATTAGTGATTCTTTGTGTTTAGAGGCAAATGAAATAAGAAGGAAGAATATCAAAATATTCTGGAAAGATATTAAATCTCTACATATCATGCACACCTTCCTTTCTACCCAGTTTTTATTTTTTAATCATGCTGTGATAACACTGGTATAGGCTTTGTACAAAAAAAAAAAAAACAACCAAAACCTTCTTTTTTCCTTCCTGTGCTGTGCGATTATTTGGAAGAATTTGATCACAATGAGGATGAGAGTCCTGTGATACCCACTGAGAACGTCACAATTATAGAAGGAAAAAACATGTTTGCAAAGGGTCATTGGTGGTTTTGTTTTACAAAATATTCTTAGCAGGCAGTGATAAGACATTTACAAACCAGCACTCCTCTTGTCCCACCTGTTCAACCAGATGAATTGTGTAAAGTGCCTGTGTTGTTTGGTCCCTACTATGTTAATTGTAATTCCTCTTTCATTCAACATCTCCTAAGACTGCCACCACCGCTTCAGTGACAAGGACCATGGCAATGTATTACTAACAAACATTAATTCCTTACTGTTGTATTTGTGATTTAGTTTGTTTTCAGTAGCAGTATGGAAAGCCTTCAATGAATTTTCAGATCTCTGTATTTTAGAAAATAAATGTGACAGTGAAACTACCTTTTAAATGTCATGTAGATAAATTATCCTATTATGAACAATAAAATGGCTTGAAGTTGACTCCTTGCCTCCTTAACAGGATAGCTAAACAATGCCATTTTTTTTCAGTCTGAAGGAGAATGGCAAATGAAAAGCAAAGAATGAAAAAGAAGAAAATATTAAAACATAAATCATTGATTTGAAATGTGTTGAGAAGCAGGTAAAACAAGACCTCTCAGTATATTCTGGAAGGATGTGGGATCTGCACCCACCATCCAGACCTTCTTTCTTCCCCTCCCTCCCCGCTTCTTGATTCCTCACATCGCCATCCAGTCACCTCACACCCACAGGCTAGACCCTGGGCATCACCCGAAAATTTATAAGAAATGAAAACTCTGAGACCTCAACCAGACTTGCTAATGAGGCTCTACATTGTCCCAAGAGTCCCAGAAGATTCAAAGACATTAGATATAGTGAAATTGAGTATATAGCACCTATGCCTTGGAGTAAAGTTATTACCTTAAAGGTTATTTCTTAGGCCTTTTAAGAAAAGTTTTCAAAACTTTTTATCAAAATGGCAGATTTTTTTTCTGTCATTTTTATACATACTTAATTTGGGATGATACATCCCTCCCTACTTCCTCTCTGGTAACACCCTGCCTCTTCACTCCTGGTTAAACCCCCACTCCAAGTCTCCCTTTTCACCTTCATATCGCACTCACTCCATTATCCTCCTTACTCCTCTCCCTTGAAGCTTCTGGATTTTGTTTTTGTTTTTCCCGCCCCTTTCTACTTTCTTTGCCTCTGCACAATCTCATCCCAGTGTAAATTAAAAGATATAATAATTAAAATCTAGCATCTGAATGTGTGAGAGACCGTGTGTTTGTATTTCTGGGCCTGGGCTTCCCCACACCATACTGTATTTTCCTGTAACTTTCAGTTTCTATTCATCTGTATTGTATTTCATTATCCATTTGTCTTTCGATGAACATCTAGGCTGATTGCATTTCCTGGCTATCATGCATAAAGCACCAGCAAGCACAGTTGAATAAGCATCTCTGTAGTTGGATACAGGGTCCCTTGGGATATATGCACAGGAATGGGACCAGTTGGATCATACGGCCCTTCTATTTTTTAAAGACATTAGTATACTGATTTACATAGTGTCTACATCTGTTCATACGACCACTAGCAGCAAATATGGGGAATTTACCTACATATTTAATGTGCTTCTCAACAAAATTCTAACGCCATTCTTCCCAGAAGCAAACATCACATTTTTATAAAACTACAATTAACTGAGCTAATATTGACCTTTTAAAAAACAATTCTGTGAGCTAGTCTCTACTTGAACTTATTTTATTGTCTGGAATACAAAAAAAAAAATAAATAAATAAATAGCTCTCCCAAATGTAGTAACTGATATATGCATCAGTTACTATCATTACATATCAGTTAATATATATATATATATATATGTATATATATATATATATNATATATATATATATATATATATATATATATATATTTGAGATTTTAAACACAGGAATTCTGATCTCAGACCCTGTCCTATTCATTTAAGCCCACAGTATGTTCTCTTTTGTGGGCTACCTATGTTTTAATGAAAGCTAACTATTTAAAAGTTGAAAGTTAGAAGTCCTATTTTTCTCATTTGGAAAAAGAAAAATACAAAATCTCCTCTATTTTGTTTAAAAAAATGTGACCTTATGTAGAATGATGAAGAATTCTAGTTTTTGTTTTATTTGTAAAAATACTAAAATTAGTACAACCCACTCAAACCCATTAGTGACTCTACATTTAACATGCAGGTTAAGTGGAGGTTATTTGTATACCAATTTATCATAGTCTTGCCTTTTGCAAAGAAATGAAGTGGCCCCAGTTCATATGTATGTAGCTTAGCTACATGGGAAATGGAGACAGAACAATTTCTTTAGTCAAATATTTGAGTATAATCCTGGGCAACTTAAAATAATGTTCTAAAACTATACACATATAAAAGAAAGAATGATATAGTTTATACATTTTTATTATCTCAATTTAAATGTATGGTTTAATTTGTAGGAATCTTTTATTTAATGTTATAAAATTATGTCTTGGGCAAGTCATATAAACTGTTTAGTATGCCAACTTACATCACCAATAGCTTTTTCAAAAGCTGTTACTATAAATGCTCATTTACCTCAAGAATGGTTTTATAATAAATAAAGGCATCATAGATTACTTTCTTTCAGTAGTGTTACCTTATTTTAAGGGTGTGACCTCCAAAATGATTCAGGTTATAAACTTTTCATCTCAGTGTATGCAAGTTTTGGGGAAACATTCAGATGTCCCTGGCCCTGGCCAAATGTTTCTCAAGTAGCTCCTTCATGGTTGTTAAAAGACTAATCTGAACATAGATTCCTTGAGAATACTTCTGAGGAGAGAGGTTTGCCTTCCACACTAAGCACGCACAATGTTCTCGAAGAGAAACTTTGCCAGCTGCTTGGATCTGGGACTTTAGTATTCTGGAAGCATCCAGAGGTATGGAACCATTAAGTTAAAAGGTAGAGCAGCTGTCATGCTCTATGGGGGGTGGGGGGCGGGGAAGAGAAGTAGCATCGAGGAGAGTAGCTGGACAGCAGGCAAAGTTTCTATAGTGCTAACAAAATGATAAAATACCAGTGACCATCCTGTCTAGTTAAGGTTTCCATTGCTGTAAAGAGACACCATGACCAACGCAACTCTTATAAAGGAAAACATTTAATTGGGGCTGGCTTACAGGTCCAGAGGTTCAGTCCAATATTATCAAGACAGGAAGAATGGCAGCTTCTGGGCAGGCACGGCTCTGGAGGACCTGAGAGTTCTGCATCTTGATCCAAAGGCAGACAGAAGACTAGTTTCCACATGACTAGGAAGTTAGTGTCAAAGGCCACCTCCACAGTCACACACTTTCACCAGTGAGGCCACACCTACAAACATTATACCCCGTGGACCAAGCATATTCAAACCACCACACATCCCCTTTGGCCATTTACATTCATTTTGACTCAAATAGTTTTTGTTATTAAATTCAAATGAATTATTACATGCTTTTAAGTCAACATGGTATTTCTCTAGAACAGGAGTGTTCCATTAATCTAGGGACAATAACTGTATCTCCATTCAAGCGGTGTCATTGTGCATGAAACATATAGTACTCTAGCCATTTACCTGCTCAGAACTAATTGTCACTTTATCTGGAATGGAAAAAGCTTCTATATGTTTCCAACATAATGACTGCTTGAATGTGTCCATTTTTTGATCTCCTAAAAGGAGTACTGTCAACAGAACTGAGTAGTCACAGTAATAAGACATATAATAGAAATGTAAGCAATCACAATATATTTTATACAAATATACATATATCATATTATTTAATAATATCTGTCCTAGTTACTTTACTGATGCTATGAAGAGATACCATAACCAAGGCAAATTTATAAAAGAAGGCATTGAAATGGAAACTTGTTTATAATTTCAGAGAGTGAGTCCAGGACCATCCTGGCAGGGAGCATGGAAAGTTGCTGGCAGAAATGGCTCTGGAGCAGTTGCTAAACACTTATATCATATACCTAAGTTGGAGGTGAGAACCTGAGTAGGACTGGCATGCACTTTTGAAACCTCAAAGCCCACACAGAGTGACAGACACACTTCCTCCTACAAGGCCACAACTCTTGATCTTTTTCCTAACAGTTCCACAAACTAGGGACCAAGCACTCAAATACATTAAGCCTAGGGGGGACATTCCCATTTAAACTACTGCAATGTTTAGTGAGAAGATAATCATAAGTGAATGGACTGTACACAAAATATAATTCAAAAGCACCATTCTGTTTCTCCTTGTCTTACGGATTCTTATCCAGAGGCCATTAGGGTCTCTCGTGGGGCCTCAGAGTTCTAGTCAAAGGAACTGAATCATGTTAACAATAGCTGATAACCAAAGTCATTGATTTTATTTTTAAATTCCTGGTTATTTGTAGAGCAGAAAAGGAAGATTAAGTATGTAAAACTTTTGAATGTAATTAGTTTCAGAATTGAATTTCTTTTTGTCTGTTTTCTCTGTGTGCTTTTAGTGATTTCCTAGTTCTTTTATCTTTCTTACTTTCCATTTATCTTGGAGTTTCTAAGGTATGTCCTGATGACAAACCACATGAGAGGTCTGCAGTCCTTTCACAGAGACTCTTCACGGGAGCAGGTGTGTTCTGGGCCACATTCCTGTTGCTGTGGAGAGTTTGGAAAGACCTGCAAGGAAGCAGTGGAGTTGTTTCAGCAGAAACCAACCAGAATTGTAGTCTTAGACCACCACCAACCGAAGAAAAGTATTACAAACCCAGTCCTTTCTGTACTTTGTTTTCCTGAAGTTCAGTAGGTCCCACAGCCTTTATTATCTTGGTATCTCATAGAGCAACCAATTTGTGAGAAATATTATCTTGTCATAGATGTAAGTAATATGCTAAGATTCTTTTATATTACTGTGGTAAGGGTAACATACATATATGCATGTTATGTTTAACTCACTTGTGTGTTATCTTCCTCAGTAACTCTTAAAATAATCCAATTTTTTAAATGTTCCAAGTCCACAGTAAAAAAATATTAACAATCATGGACTGACCAGATGGCTCTAAAATAGTAGTGAAGAGAAGCTGCCAGCCAACCCTGGCGGTCTGAATGTGGTACCCTGGACTCCTGGGGTAGAGGAACCTGAAAGTCATCACATGACCTCCACACATGCACAATGGCATTCATGAGCATATTCCTCTCTACACACAAATAAATGGATTAAAAATGTTTATGTACTGAAAAGCAGCATAAACAAACTTCCTGGAAACCCAAGAAACTATTTAACATCTAAAGTATTCGTTTCTGTGATGTGACATGAGCTTTCTAAAATAGGATAGTGTGAACAGCTCAATTAAAATTAAGCAGAGGTGATGGCAGCACAAACCAGTAGAAGACTGGTTTGACCATGTCAAGAAATGAAAGGAAGCTCAAGCTATTTCCCAGTTAAAGGCATGCCAAGCTAATCAAAAAAAAGGAACAAAAAACCCATGAAATTCAAATTTTGAGCACCAAACTCTTGTTGGAATCTTTATAGAGGTAAACTTGTAAACCCACATCAAGAACTTAAAAGTACACAGTTGGTTCCATGAGGTTGTTTTTGATTTATCCTAATGATAACATTCATGTGAGTACAAAAGTGCTTATATACAAATGTAATCACTGAGACATATTTGTGGCAGTTAAAGAGGAAATTTGTGGACTAGATTGAGGTCCCATAAAAGTTGGTTGGTTAAGTAAATTGTCATCAAGAAAATTATCAAGAACTAGAATTCTATGTAGCCATCACTGAGGTTACTTTACCTGTGCTGATAAGAAGCACTTCCTTTAGATTCAGTAGTTAGTAAAGTTAGTAACTGACAGAAATGAGCAGAGAAATGAAGTGAATTCAGTAGTTAGTAAAGTTAGTAACTGACAGAAATGAGCAGAGAAATGAAGTGAATAATAAGAGAAAGCGTGTAGGCTGGGATGTGGCTCATTGGCGGAACTGCCTAGAATGTTTGAGTCCCTGAGTTCTATTCCAGGCATAGAGTTCAGGGAAGGGGGGAAGAGAGAGAGAGAGAGAGAGAGAGAGAGAGAGAGAGAGAGAGAGAGAATATTATGGGCATGTATTGTACATTTTTAAAGTTCTGTAAGAATAAGCAAGAGATTGTGAGTTTAATTGACTTAAGGGAGGTAAATCCAGAGACACGGTGAGATAAAGTAAGGAAATGTTAACTTCTATTTTAAATTCTTCTAAAACAACATTTGTACTATCTGTGGTTACAATTTACATGAAGGGAAAAAAACAGAAAAATATTTTTACAAGGCTACTTTTTAATGATGTTCCAATAACACTGGCAAAACGTTTGAGCTAAGAATTTTTTTAAAAAATCATTTAGCCAAATTTAACTTTACATTTAAAACTAAAAACAAACAAACAAACAAACAAAAACAAAAACAAAAAACAAAAAAAAGCTCCCATCTTTTACCATTTTTTTAAATTTAGAGTCTATGTTTCCAGAGAGCATTTACCATGGAATTGTATGGTTTTATCATGAAACATTTTTCTCCTTCTATCGTGTGTGAATATTTGGAAGGACAGGAAAGATAAGCAAAAAGAGCATGAACGTCTTATGACAGCCACTGAGAGTTTCCTAACTCCAAATAAGGAAAATATGTCTTCAACATGCCATTAGTGGCTTTATTCTTTCACAAAACATTCTTATTACACAATGCTAAAAGCTACCTTGTAAAAAAATAAAAACCTGATCACATTCAGGAATCTTTTTTTTTTATTTTTCTTCCTTCTTGAGTATGAGATAGATTGATATAAAACAGCAATGATTTTTATCTGAGTAAGTTACTGCAACCATCCCAGAAGGCAAGAAAATGTCTTATAGCCTCAACATTGTATCTGTCGGTCATTTGCCCTCATCTTCAATAGTAAGAGCAGCATAAGGACTCACACACAGAACCACCACCACCATCACCATCACCACATACATTATTCCTCCGTGAAAGGAACATGGGAAGCCAGAACATATGAAATCACAGTCTCTCTCCATCCTCTTCAATGGGCAGGTTAAAAAATCTATCCACTTCAGAATTGTGAGCTCAGTCCCAATGGATACAGCCACAAAATATTCCCTCCACTAAGGCTCGAGCAACACTGAAGAAGAGGGTCAGAGGATTGTAAGAGTTGCAGGATCCTTGCTCTGAGAGCGTGACTCTCAGTAAGATCAGAAGCTACACCCATGCAGCCTCAGTGAGCATGTCAGATTGGACCAGGGAAAGCCTGTGAGGCCTCCACCTTCCACAAGGAATTATAGGCAAATGAGGAAGGCTGGGGTTAGGAAACGTGGTCCTTCACGGGGAGGAGCATACCAACTGGTTGCTCTGCGCCAAATAGCTCTGAAAACATACATATAAGTAACATTATGCTAACTAAACAAGCTATATTAGGAATACAACCTGGAAAGAGGCCATGAATCTGAAGGAGAGTGGAATGGGTATATGGAGCATTTGGGGGAGGAAAGAGAAAAAATAAATGTAATTATAATCTCAAACGAGAATATCAGCATTTTGCAATATTGTGTACATATAGTCATATTTATATTCAATTCAGGTACTGATGACAAGCTATGAAGAGCTACACAGCTCCCTGTCCACAGGTGATTGCTCTGAGTTGCATCCTTGTCACTGTGTAAAGATTGTGGAAATCAGCCAGTGACTTCGCTTCAGCAATCTATGAGGGATATAGATGCTACTTCTGCTAGACAGCACACCTCAACATCAAACCTGTTCACCTTTAGAAAACTCACATTTTCCTTTACTCAAGGGATAAGATATGAGAAAGGATAATATGCGATCAGAGCGGGTCCCTGAAGCCTGGTGCGGTTTAACCTTGTGATGGATGAGAATGGCATGAATGCACACAGCTAGATGTCCAATGTCCTTCTCCAGATAGCAACAGAGAGGGCTGGGATTGCTTTGCAGTTCCAATCCAGCCCTCATGTGCTTGTCTGATACTTTTCATGAAAGGAATCTTTCATTTTCCTGACTAGAAGGGCAGGGACCCTTCAAAGAACAAGCTCTCAGCTCCTCATTCTCCTCAGGGAAAAAAAAATACTGGCTTGTCCCACTCTGGATGCTGTAATTGTTATCTACTGACGTTGAGGCTAGGTGGGTGCTAGGTGAGCAGGGACATATTGCAGGTGACTTTGTAGGAACATTTTCTCCAAGGCACTCCACAGCAGTGCTGTGAGGGAGCTATACCAGATTGCTTCAATCTTGGTAATAAAATAGTCACATTTTACAGGCTTCTGTCACCGGGTATTTATAGTGTTTGCTTTGTTTTTTATTTCCCTGTGTATGTATGTTTATATCTTCTAAGGTGTAGACAAGAGGGTTTCATGCATATTCAGCTCTGGAAATAATTACTATAAAATACACCAATGACACCTTCCAGTTATTTTAAAGTCTGGACCTTGAACCTAGTGCCTTGTACAAGCAAGACAAGTGCCAAACTCCTGACTCTTCTCTTTTGTTTTTGATTTTGAACAGGCAGTCACTTAAGTTATCTAGCCACCCTTTATACCTGGAATCCTCTTCGTCAGCCTACCCCTGCACAGCTAGGATGACAAGCTTCAGCCAGAAGATGCCTTTAACAAGAGTACTTCTTTCTCTGTAGCCCATAAGTCTTTTACTGGTAGAAAGCAGAGCACTAATGCAAAGAAATCATGCTGACAGTGATATTAAAATCTGCCTACCTTCCATGTTTCAAAAGCCCTCACTGCCTCCTACTTATATATTTGGGGCAAAGATTCCAAAATAACCATAGCACTTGGATACAGCCTAACCAAACATAGAAGCCCTATTTCAATCATTTTAGATTTTTCAACCTTTAAGTATTAGGTTAAACCAAACATCAGCTAGTGCTCTTCTAATCCCACCACTAATTAATAACCTGTTCCTGAGTTTCCTATAAAATAATGTCCAAACTCTCATCCCATCCTATGGGCATCATGCCAACATATAGGAAGTATTTGCATAAATTTGAATGACTTACCAATATTTCTTTAAAACTCTTACCCACTTATGACTTACAGTAACAGAAAAGTCTAATTAATAGGAAGGAATAAAGAATCATATTTAGTGGCTTGCCACAAGGCTGCATGTCTCAGCTGGTCTTTAGTATATGTCAGAATTACAAAAAAAAAAAAAAAAAGTAGGCTCAAAGGAGTAAATTTATCAGCAATAGTGAAGGCAAGCAGGCAAAAAGGAAAAGATTTCTTCTTCCACTATATATATATATATATATATATATATATATATATATATATATATATATATATATATATATATATATGATACTACTAGAAGGTGTAGCCAAGATAGGGTGGGTCTTTGATGACAGTGATCAGAATTAAATGTGGGTCTTCCAATCTCAAATGATTGAATTTAAGATAGGTCTTCCCACCCATGGATAAAAACCTCTCATAAGTGTTTTCTAGCTACTTGGACTTTAGTTAATTCTAGATGTAGTCAAGGTGACAACCAAGAATATCCATCACATTATCCCAAGCAGAATAAGAAAAAATGCAATGTCTATCACTGGAAGAAAATAGTAGTAGCTCAATGCCTGGGAAGATCTCTGACAGAATATTATGAAAATGATATCACTTCTGATTTCAAACAATCATGTGATTGTTATTACTTCGGGAGAGAAATTTTTTTTCCAGATAAGTACAATTTTACACAGTTCTAAACTTGGGTAAATCAAGAATTGAAAACAATTATTAGGAACATTTTATATCAGAAAAATTAGGCCACTTGAAACCCACTTTACACTTGTGTTTTCCATACTGACACAGCCTTCCCACCAAGAGATGACTTTTTACTTGCTTATATTTAGTTTTCACATATCTCTGAGCCTCAGAAATTGTGTGATTTTGAATGACTGAACCAACTAGATTCAAGATTTGAATTCAGATTTATTAATATAATATCTTGTTATATACCCCAGGCTGACCTGGAGCCCTCTATCACCCTGCTCTAGCCTCTTAAGTACGGGGATGGTAGGTATTCCATAAACCTAAACACAATTTCACAATAGCTCGTAACCCCAAAGTGTATTATATTGACTACCCCTAATAAAATTCAACCAAAATATGTCCTGTGAAGTCTCTGTTGTAATTGAAGTGAGGAAAGGACCCTTCTAGAGAACAGGGCTTTCAGCTCCTGGTCTTTGACCCTCCTGGAACTCAATTTGTTACCTGATTTCTTCTGCCCTTATTCCACAGTGGAATGATACTTACCTGGTCTCATAGAACTAAAAGGCACAGAGCATAGAAATGTGTTGACTTGACAGAAATGTGTGACGTTTAGTTCCGACCTCCTGTGCTACATAGTTTTAAATCAAATTGACACAGCTAGAGTCATTTAGAAGAGAGAATTTCAAATGAGAAAATGCTCCTAGCAGATTGGTCTAGGAGTGTTCTTTTTTTCAAAATCGATGATTAATGAAGGAGGGCTCAACTCGCTATAAGTGATGACACCTTGAACTAACCATTCTGAGCTCCAAGAAGAAAAGCTGGCTGAACAAACCCAGGGAGCAAACCATTAACCAGCACTCTCCCATGGCTTCTGCATCAGCTGCACCCCCAAGTTCCTGCCCTGACTTCCCTCAGTGATGGGCTGCTACATAAAAGTTGTAGGGTGAAATAAATATTTTCTTAAGTTATTTTGGGCATGCTGTCTTTTGACAGTAATAGAAACCTAAATAATGTGGTTACCAGCATATATCTAGTTCTCTAAACTGAAGTCTGACTCAAAAGAAGTATTTCTGGCAGAATTCCCAGTCCTGGGGCTAGTTAATAGTACAAATGGAGTCATTTATTTATAAATGTTCATGAATTTATTTCCCAGAAGCACTCTTAGTACTGACATCAAATTAAAGCAGCCTTTTAAGGAGGTAAAACATCTTGAGAATATAGAATGTATGCTCTTAAATGAGGACTTTCTCCTCACACAAAGACATGAAAAACAAAATCAGGTTCCAGTTATTAATTTTAACAGATTGATAGTGCATATGCAGCTCTGGTTTCCGAAAACGCCTCTCTCTTTTGTAAATGCAGTGTCTTTGAAAACTGTCTCATGAGAGCTAACATCTGGCTCTTTTCCTCTGGATGTCAGGATGTTGCCACTGCTCTCCCAGTAGTCATCGAAAACTAAAGCAGTTCGGTAGAAGTTAAACTCAGTTCTTCTTCACAGCCCCATGATCCCAAAGAGTTCAGACTCACAATACATTTACAAATACCTTGGCCATGCAGCTAAGCTCTACTCTGACTAGGCACAAATAATGATAAACCATTTACTTTTACCTACATTCTGCCACAGGGTGGGTCACTTGTTCTCAGGAATCATCTGTCTGCCTCAACACATCTTCCCAGAGAACCTCCCACCTGGCTCTGTCCCAGAACCCTTTCACTATCCCAGATGTCCGACCTCTATTTCCTGCCTAAACCATTGGCCATAAGTTTTTTTTTTTCTTTTTAAAGATTTATTTATTATATACACTGTGTTCTGCCTGCATGTATGCCTGCACACCTGAACAGGGCACTAGATCTCATTATAGATAGCTTTGATCCACCATGTGGTTACTGGGGATTGAACTCAGGATCTCTGGAAAAGCAGTCAGTGCTCTTAACCTCCGACACATCTCTCCAGCCCTGGCCATAGGCTTTTTAATTGACATGTGATCCATCCATACATTACACAAGATATTCTCTCTACAGTTCCCTTTTTAATCCAATAAAAGGCTCCTTCTCTTAAAAGTATAAATTAAATAAAATTAAACAATTATGAAAACTATAAGGTATGATATACATTGATAGTGTCCAATCTATAAAGTTTGGCAATTAAGGAAAAATTTCTAGTATCTATCCTATCTTGGTGCATTTAAATGTGCTACACAATTCATCTCATTCTCCTGGCCCTCTGAACTTCTCTCCTGTCTCCCCCCAGTCTCCACCATACCTGATCATGTCACCCTTTAGCCCTCCACCTCCACTACCCCACCCAGGTCGCTTCGACCCTCTGCCTCCAATGATCATTTTGTTCCCCCTTCTAAGTGGGATTGAAACATCCAAACTTTGGCCTTTCTCTCTCTCTCTCTCTCATTTTTTTGCTTTTGTTCACAAAGCATTTTATTATTATTATTATTATTATTATTATTATTATTATTATTATTATTTTCTTTTTTTTCTTTTTTTTTTTGTACTTTTTTTTTTCTTTTCTTTACTTACATTACAAATGCTATCCCGAAAGTTCCCTATACTCCCCCCCGCCCCTGCTCTCCTACACACCCACTCCCACTACTTGGCCCGGGCCTTCCCCTGTGCTGGGACATATAAAGTTTACAAGACCAAGGGGCCTCTCTTCCCAATGATGGCCAATTAGGCCATCTTCTGCTACATATGCAGCTAGAGACACGAGCTCA
>NC_034593.1:15997449-16028873 GCF_900095145.1 Mus pahari | reverse complement strand
TTGTTTGAGTTAATTTTATATCCAGCTACTGCACTGAAGCTGTTTATCAGGTTTAGCAGTTCTGTGGTGGACTTTTTAGGGTCACTTATGTANACCATCATATCATCTGTAAATAATGATATTTTGACTTCTTCCTTACCAATTTGTATCCCCTTGATCTCCTTTTGTTGTCGGATTGCTTTGGCTAGGACTTCAAGTACTATATTAAATTGGTAGGGTCTCTCTCTCATTTTTATTAGATATTTTCTTTATTTATACTTCAAATGTTATCCCCTTTCCTGGTTTCCCCTCTGAGAACCCCAATCCCCTCCCTGCCTCCTCCTGCTCACCAACCCATCCACTCCTGCTTCCTGGCCCAGGTCTTCCACTACACTGGGGTTTAGAGCCTTCTCAGAACCAAGGGCCTCTCCTCCCATTGATGACCTACTAGGCCATCCTCTGCTACATTTGCAGCTGGAGCCATGAGTCCCACCACATGTACTCTTTGTAAACCCTTTCAGCTCCATAGGTCTTTTCTCTACCTCCTTCTTCTGGGACCCTGTGCTCAGTCCAGTGATAGTCTGCAAACAACCACCTCTGTATTGGTCAGGAACTGGTCGAGACTCTCCTGCTAACTCCTTCAGCTCCTTGGATCCTTCCTTAAGCTCCTCCATTGGGGACCCAGTGCTCCCTCCAATGGGAGGCTCCTCTGTATTTTCCAGGCAATGGTAGAGCCTCTCCAGAGACAGCTATAACAGGCTCTGTCAGAAAGCACTTGTTGGCATCCACAAAAGTGTCTCAGTTTGGTGATTGTATATGGGGAAAATCAACAGGTGTGGCAGTCTCTGGATGGTCATTCCTTCAGTCTCTGCTCCAAACTTTGTCTCTGTAACTCCTTCCATGGGTAATTTGTTCCCCCTTCTAAGAAGGATATAAGTATCCACACTTTGGTCTTCCTTCTTCTTGAGTTTCATGTGGCCTGTGAATTGTATCTTGGGTATTCCAAGCTTCTGGGCTAATATCCACTTATCAGTGACTGCATATTGTGTGTGTTCTTTTGTGATTGGGCTACCTCATTCAGGATGATACTTACTAAGTCAATCCATTTGCCTAAGAATTTCATGAATTCATTGTTTTTAATAGCCAAGTAGTACTCCATTATGTAAAGATACTACATATTTTGTATCCATTCCTCTGTTGAGGGACATCTGGGTTCTTTCCAGCATCTGGCTATTATAAATAAGTCTGCTATGAACACAGTGGCGTATGTGTCCTTAATGCATGTTAATTTTCTCTGTCCAATTTTCTGAGGAACCACCAAACTGATTTCCAGAGTGGTTGTACCAGATTACAATCTCACCAGCAATGGAAGAGTGTTCCTTTCTCCACATCCTCGCCAGTGTCTGCTGTCACCTGAGTTTTTGATCTTATCCATTCTGACTGGTGTGAGATTGAATCTCAGGGTTGTTTTGAGTTGCATTTCCCTGATGTCTAAGGATGCTGAACATTTCTTTAGGTGAATCTCTGAGATTTCTCAGTTGAGAATTTTTTGTTTAGCCCAGTACCCCATTTTTAATAGGGTTATTTGGTTTTTTTTTTCTTTAGGGTGTTGGATTTTGTCAAATGCTTTCTCAGCATCTAATTAGATGATCATATGGCTTTTTTTCCTTTTAGTTTGTTTATGTACTGGATTACATTAATGGATTTCCAGATATTGAACCATCCCTGCATTGCTGGGATGAATCCTATTTGATCAGGATGGATGATTCTTTTGATGTGTTCTTGGATTCAGTTTCTGAGAATTTTATTGAGTATTTTTGCATTGATATTCATAAGGGAAATTGGTCTGAAGTTCTCTTTTTTTGTTGGGTCTTTGTGTGGTTTAGGTATCAGAGTAACTGTGGCTTCATAGAATGAGTTGGGTAGAGTACCTTCTGTTTCTATTTAGTGGAATAGTTTGAGGAGAACTGGAATTAGGTCTTCTTTGAAGGTCTGATAGAATTCTGCACTAAAGCCACCTGGTCCTGGGCTTTTTTAATTGTGAAAATATTAATGACTGTTTCTACTTCTTTAGGGTATATGGGGCTGCTTTATCTGACCCAGATTTAACTTTGGTATTTTGTTTCTGGCTAGAATATTGTTCATTTCATACAGAATTTCCAGTTTTATTGATTATAGGCTTTTTGTAGTAGGATCTGATGATTTTTTTGGATTTCCTCAGTTTCTGTTGTTATGTCTCTCTTATCATTTTTAATTTTGTTTATTAGGATACTGTCTCTTTGCCCTATAGTTAGTCTGACTAAGGATTTATCTATTTTGTTGAATTAATCAAAGAACCAGCTCCTTGTTTGGTTGATTCTTTCTATAGTTCTTTTTGTTTCTACTTGGTTGATTTCAGCCCTGAGTTTGATTATTTCCTGCTGTCTACTCCTCTTGGGTGAATTTTCCCCCTTTTCTTCCACAGCTTTTAAATGTGCTGTCAAGCTGCTAATTTATGCTCTCTCCAGTTTCTTTTGGGAGGCACTCAGAGCTATGAGTTTTCCTCTTAGCACTGCTTTCATTGTGTCCCATAACTTTGGATATGTTGTGGCTTCATTTTCATTAAACTCTAAAAGTCTTTAATTTCTTTCTTTATTTCTTCCTTGACCAAGTTATCATTGAGTAGAGTGTTGTTCAGCTTCCATGTGTATGTGGGTTTTGTATTGTTTATATTGTTATTGAAGATCAGCTTTAGTCTGTGGTGATCTGATAGGATGCATGACATTATTTAAATCTTCATGTATCTGTTGAGGCCTGTTTTGTGACTGATTATATAGTCAATTTTGGAGAAGGTACCATGAGGTGCAGAGAAGACGGTATATCCTTTTGTTTTAGGATGAAATGTTCTATAGATGTCTGTTAAACCATTTGGTTCATAACTTCTGTTAGTTTCACTGTGTCTCTGTTTAGTTTCTATTTCCATGATTTGTCCATTAATGAGAGTGGTGTCTTGAAATCTCCCACTATTATTGTTTATGTCACAATGTGTGCTTTGAGCTTTTGTAAAGTTTCTTTCATGAATGTGGGTGCCCTTGCATTAGGAGCATAGATATTTAGAATAGTTCTTCCTGGTATATTTTTCCTTTGATGAGTATGAAGTGTTCTTCCTTATCTTTTTTGATAATTTTAGGATGAACATCAATTTTATTTGATATTAGAATGGCTACTCCAACTTGTTTCTTTGTACCATTTGCTTGGAGAATTGTTTGCTAGCCTTTTACTCTGAGGTAGTGTCTGTCTTTTCACTGAGGTATATTTCCTGTATGCAGCAAAGTGTTGGGTCCTGTTTATGTATCCAGTCTGTTAGTCTATGTCTTTCTATTGGGGAACTGAGTCCATTGGTATTAAGCGACATTAAGAAAAAAAGGTTGTTGCTTCCTGTTATTTTTGTTGTTAGAAGTGGAATTATGCTTTTT
The DNA here is from genome assembly GCF_900095145.1 of Mus pahari. Classification (NCBI taxonomy): domain Eukaryota; kingdom Metazoa; phylum Chordata; class Mammalia; order Rodentia; family Muridae; genus Mus; species Mus pahari. The sequence goes on along the minus strand of NC_034593.1, from coordinate 16,025,439 downwards.
CTAGTTGTCTTTTTGGTTTGTTAAATGAAGATTATATTCTTGCTTTTTCTGGCATGTATTTTCCCTCATTATGTTGGAGTTTTCCATTTATTATCCTTTGAAGGGCTGGATTTATGGAGAGATATTATATAAATTTGGTTTTGTCATGGAATATCTTGGTTTCTCCATCTATGTAAATTGAGAGTTTTTCTGGGTATAGCAACCTGGGCTTGCATTTGTGTTCTCTTTGAGTCTGTATGACATCTGTCCAGGATCTTCTAGCTTTCATAGTCTATGGGGAGCAGGCTGGTGTAATTCTAATAGATCTGCCTTTATATGTTACTTGACCTTTTTCCCTTACTGCTTTTCATATTCTTTCTTTGTTTTCTGCATTTGGTGTTTTGAATATTATGTAACAGGAGGAATTTCTTTCCTCATCCAATCTATTTGGTGTTCTGAAGTCTTTTTGTATGTTCATGGGCATCTCTTTCTTTAGGTTAGGGAAGTTTTCTTCTATAATTTTGTTGAAAATATTTACTGGTCCTTTAAGTTGGGAATCTTCACTCTCTTTTATACTTATTATCCTTAGGTTTGGTCTTCTCATTGTGTCCTGGATTTCCTGAATGTTTCGAGTTAGGATCTTTTTGCATTTTGCGTTTTCTTTGATGGTTGTGTCAATGTTTTCTAAAGTATCTTCTGTGCCTGAGATTCTCTCTTCTGTCTCTTGCATTCTGCAGGTGAGGTTTGCATCTATGGCTCCTGATCTCTTTTCTAAGTTTTCTATCTCCAGAGTTGTCTCCCTTTGTGATTTATTTATTGTTTCTACTTCCATTTTTATAGTCTGGATGGTTTTATTCAATTCCTTCACCTGTTTGGTTGTTTTTTCCCAATAATTCTTAAAGGGATTTTTGTGTTTCCTCTTTAAGGGCTTCTACCTGTTTAGCTGTGTTCTCCTGTACTTCTTTAAGGTAGTTATCTATGTCCTTCTTAAAATCCTCCATCAGCATCATGATATATGATTTTAAATCCAAGTCTTGTTTTTCCAGTATGTTGGGGGATCCAGGACTTGCTGTGGTGGGATAACTGGGTTCTGATGATGCCAAGTAGTCTTAGGTTTTTTTGTTTGTTTGTTTGTTTTGTTTTGTTTTGGAGACAGGGTTTCTCTGTTTAGTCCTGGCTGTCCTGGAACTCACTTTGTAGACCAGGCTGGCCTCGCACTTAGAAATCCACCTGCCTCTGCCTCCTGAGTGCTGGGATTAAAAGCGTGTGCCACCACACTCAGCCTTCTTGGTAAGATTCTTGCATTTGCCTTCCACTATCTGGTAATCTCTGGTGTTAGATGTTCTTGTTGTCTCTGGCTGGAGCTTGTTCCTCTTGTGGGTCTGTAAACCTGTGTCAGCACTCCTGAAAGACCAGCTCTCCTAGGAACTTGGAACAGCCCAAGCTCTGGGTGCAGATGGTGACTGGAAGGATCCTGTTCCAGATTCTCCACTGTTCTTGTGCCTTGTGTGCTCCTTGCTCCTTGCTGCCCTACTCCATACCACTATTGGAGAGAAAGTGGCTATCTCAGCCCGGGAGTAAAAGCACTCCTGGACCAACAGGGCTCTCCTGGGGGGGCTCGTGCACAGAGAGCTGTGGATCAGCCTCAGCTCAGGGCTGCATATAGCAGAGCAGCTGGCCTTTCTTCTGAAGCTTCATATAGTCTGTGAGTTGCATTGTATTCTAAGCTTTTGGGCTAATTTCCACTTATGAAGGAGTACGTACCATATATGCCCTTTTGGGTCTGGGACACCTCACTCAGGATATTATTTTCTAGTTCCATCTATTTACCTGCAAAATTTGTGAAGTCATTATTTTTAATAGTTGAGTAGTATTCCATTGTGTAAATATACCACATTTTCTGTATCCATTCTTCTGTTGAGGGACTACTGGGTTATTTCCTGCTTCTGTTTATTATAAATAAGGCTGCTATAAACATTGTGGAGCACATACCCTTATGATATGGTAGACTATTGTTTGGATATATGCCCAAGAATGGTATAGCTGGGTCTTCAGGTAGAGCTATTTCCAATTTTCTGAGGAACCACCAGAATGATCCCCAAAGTGGTTGTACCAGCTTTCAATCTCACCACAGTGGAGGAATGTTCCTCTTTCTTACATCCTTACCAGAATCTGCTGTCACCTGACTTTTTATCTTAGTCATTTTGATTGGTGTAAATTGGAATCCCAGGGTCACTTTGATTTGCACTTCCCTGATGACTAAGGATGTTGAACATTTCTTTAGGTGAATCTCTGAGATTTCTCAGTTGAGAATTTTTTGTTTAGCCCAGTACCCCATTTTTAATAGGGTTATTTGGTTCTCTGGAGTTTAAATTCTTGACTTCTTTGTATATTTTGGATATTGCCCCTTTACAGAATGTAGGGTTAATAAAGAGCTTTTCACAATCTGTACCTCAACATTTTGTCCCATCGATAGTGTTCTTTGCCTTACAGAAACTTTTCAGTTTCATGAGGGTCCACTTATCAATTGTTGATTTTAGAGTTTGAGCCATTGGTGTTGTGCTCAGGAAATTTTCCACCGTGTTAATGTGTTTGGGGCTATTTCCCACTTTCTCTTCTATTAGACTCGGTGTATCTGGTTTTATGTGGAAGCCCTTGATCCACTTGGACTTAAGCCTTGTAGAAGGAGATAAGAATGGATCCATTCAGATTCTTCTACATACTGACCTCAGTTGAAACAGCACCATTTGTTGAAGATGCTTTCTTTTTCCCACTGTATGATTTTGGTTTCTTGGTCAAAAATCAAGTGACCATAGGTACATGGATTCATTTCTCAATCTTCAATTATAGTCCATTGATCTACTTGTCTGTCTCTGTACCAATACCATGCTGTTTTTATCACTATTGCTCTGTAGTACAGCTTGAGGTCAGGGATGGTGAATCCCCCAGAAGTTCTTTGACTGTTGAAAACTGTTTTCCCTATCTGGAATCTTTTGTTATTCCATATGGAGCTGAGAATTGCTCTTTCTTACTCTGTGAAGACTTGAGTTGGAATTTTAGTATTGAATGCTTTTGGTAAACTGGTCGTGTTTACTATGTTAATCTTACTGATCCATGAGCATGGGCGATCCTTCCATTTTGTTAGGACTTCTTTGAATTCTTTCTTCAAAAACTTGAATTTCTTGTGACACAGATCTTTCACTTACATAGTTAGAGTTACACCAAGACATTTATATTGTATGTGAGTATTGTGATAGGTTTTGCTTCCTGAATTTCTTTCTCAGCCCATTTATCCTTTGTATAGAGTAAGGCTACTGATTGTTTGAGTTAATTTATATCCAACCACTTTGCTAAAGTTGTTTATCAGGTGCAGTTCTCTGGTATAATTTTTGGGGTCACTTACGTATACTACCATATCATTCACAAATAGTGATACCTTGTCTTCTTCCTTTCCAATTTGAATCCCTTTGACCTCCTTTTGTTGTCTAATTGTTCTAGCTAGAACTTCAAGTACTATAAGGAATAAACAGGAAGAGTGAGCAGCCTTGTCCCTGATTTTAGTGAGATAACTTCAAATTTCTCTCAATTTAATTTTAATTGGCTTTTGGTTTGCTGTGTGTTGGTCATATTGTTTGGGTATGCTTCTTGATTTTCTGATTGCTCTGATCTTTAATATGAAGGAGTGTTATATTTTGTCGAAGGGTTTTTTTTTTTAGCATATAATGAGATAATCATGTGATTTTTTTCTTTGAGTTTGTTTATATAGTGGATTACGTTGATGGATTTCTCTATACTGAACTATCCTTGCGTCCCTGGGATAAAGTCTACTTGATTGTGGTAAATGATCATTTTGATGTGTTCTTGGATTCGGTTGGCAAGAATTTTCTTAAGTATTTTCACATTGATATTCAAAAGCAAAATTGGTCTGAAGTTCTCTTTCTTTGTTTGGTCTTTGTGTAGTTTAGGTACAGCATAACTGTGGCTTCATAGAACAAAGGAGGTAGTATTCCTTCTGTTTCTATTTTGTGGAATAGTTTGAGAAGTACTGGTTTTAGGTCTTCTTTGAAGGTCTGACATAATTCTTCACTAAAACCATCTGACCCTGGGTTTTTTGTTTGTTTGTTTGTTTGTTTGTTTGTTTTCTGGTTTTTTTGGGGTGAGGGAGGTTCAGTTGGTTGGTAGGCTTTTAATGACTGTTTCTATTTCCTTAGGGGTTCTGAGACTGTTTAGATAGTTTACCTGATCCTGATTTAACTTTGGTATGCAATATGTCTAGAAAATCATCTATTTCATCTAGATTCTCCAGTTTTGCTGAGTAAAGACCTTTTTAGTATAATCTTCTTTCATGAAATATTAAAGAATCCCACACTGCCACTGAGGGACAGGTCAGCTTGTTCTCAGCGTGGCAGAATCTCTGGCTCAGAGCTCTGAATTCATTCTCTCTCCCCCGGACTCTCTCTCTCTCTCTCTCTCTCTCTCTCTCATATATATATATATATATATATATATATATATATATATATATATATATATATGAGACAGGGTTTCTCTGTATAGCTCTGGCTGTCCTGGTACTCACTTTGTAGACCAGGCTGGCCTCGAACTCAGAAATCCGCCTGCCTCTGCCTCCCAAGTGCTGGGATTAAAGGCGTGTGCCACCACACCCAACTCATTCTCTCCACCACTGGATGGCTAATGCCAGGCCTTTCCCATTCTTCCAAATTCCTGTGGGTGGCTGGGGTGCTCTGCCACAGTACCATTCTCTGGAACCCAGTTGAACAGCAGCATGAAAGAAAACACTACACATTCTAAGTTTAGAATCAACTGGTAACACAATCACTGGGCAGAGAAACTAGCATCCAAATTGTATAAGCTGTTGTAAGTTATACATCCTCCGTTGAGGGATATTTGGGTTTTTTCCAGCTTCTGGCTATTATAAATAAGGCTGCTATGTACATAGTGGCGCATGTGTTCTTATTACCAGTTGGAGCATCTTCTGGGTATATGCCCAGGAGAGGTATTGCTGGATCCTCCGGTAGTACTATGTCCAATTTTCTGAGGAACTGCCATACTGATCCTCCGACAGATACACCACTTAAACCGACAACCTCTGGCTACCTATATTGTGTCTTCATGCTCTCTCCCACCAAAAATGAAGTTCCTTTCTTCTGCCTCCCCTCTTCTTTCTGACCTGGAAGTCCTACCTCCTTCTCACCCCTTTATTCATTGGGGGAAGGTTATGCCACAGGATCTGATTATTTTTTTAATTTCTTCATTTTTTTGTTGTTATGTCTCGCTTTTCCTATCTGATTTTGTTCATTTAGATACTGTCTCTGTGTTCTTAAGTTAATTTGGCAAAGGGTTTATCTGTCTTGTTGATTTTCTCACAAAACATCTCTTAGTTTTTTGTTGATTCTTTGTATTATTCTCTTGGTTTCTAATTGATTGATTTCAGTCTTGAGTTTGATTATTTCCTGTCCTCTACTCCTCTTGAATGTGTTTGCTTCTTTTTGTTCTAGAGCTTTCAGGTGTGCAATTTAGTTGTTAGTGTAGGATCTCTCTAATTTATTTATGAGGGCACTTAGTGCTTCCTCTTATCACTGCCTTCATTGTAACCCATAAGTTTGGGTATTATGCTGGGCCTTCATTTTCATTAAATTCTACAAACTCTTTAATTGACTTCTTTATTTCTTCCCTGAGCAAGTTATCATTGAGTAGAGAGTTGTTCAGTTTCCATGAGTATGTGAACTTTCTGTTGTTTTTGTTGTTATTCAAGACCAGCCTTAGAACTCATGTCTCTAGCTGCATATGTAGCAGATGATGGCCTAGTCGGCCATCATTTTGGAAAGAGAGGCCCCTAGGTCTTGCAAACTTTATATGTCCCAGTACAGGGGAATTCCTGGGCCAAGAAATGGGAGTGGGTGGGTAGGGGATCAGGGTGGGGAGAGAGTATAGGGAACTTTTGGGATAGCATTTGAAACATAAATAAAGAAAATATCTAATAAAAAAAAAAGTTGAAAAAAAAATAAAATGACCAGCCTTACTCTGTGGTGATCTGACAGAATGCATGGGATTGTTTCAATTGCATCTCTTGAGGCTTGTTTTTTGTCCAGTTAAATGGTAAATTTAGGAGAAGGTACCGTGAGGTGCTAAGAAGAAGGTTTATTCTTTTTGTTTGGGGGTGAAATGTTTGGTAGATACCTGTTAAATCCATTTGGCTCATAATTTCTGTTAGTTTTACTATGTCTCTGTTTTATTTGTTTCCATTAGCTGTTCATTGGTGAGAGTGGTGTTTTGAGGTCTTCTACTACTATTGTGCTTTTTAGCTTTAGTAGCATTTCTTTAACAAATGTAGGTGTCCTTGCATTTGGGACATTGATGTTCAGAATTGAGAGTTCATCTTGGTGGAGTTTTTATTTTATGAGTAAGAAGTATGTTTCTCCATCTCTTCTGATAAGTTTTGGTTGAAAGTCTATTTTGTTGGGTATTAGAATGGCTATTCCAGCTTATTTCTTGGCACTGTTTGTTTGGGAATTTTGTTTTTATTTTCTTTTCAAATGGTACAAAACTGCATAACTCTTTAAGTCTCATAAGTTTGCATTGTAGACAGATATTATTAGTAAATACTTGTGTGTACTTTTTACCTCATAAGTCAATGAAAATGATTACTTATTTTAATTAGTTTGTAAGACAAGGTAAGATTTTTATGACTGCAAAATCACATAGACTCTTTTTTTAATTTATTTATTATTATTTTCTTCATTTACATTTCAAATGCTGTNCCGAAAGTTCCCTGTACCCCACCCCCGCCCCTGCTCCCCTACCCACCCACTCCCACTACTTGGCCCTGGCCTTCCCCTGTGCTGGGTCATATAAAGCACATAGACTCTTTTAATCATTAGCAAAATATTCAGTTAAATATAATGCACTGTGAGTTCTAGGTGGAGAAAGATTATCTGCTTAGTTTATGGTTGTTTTAGGAGCAATTTTAAAGGTAAACTACAGAGCCTTCAGTTGGTAAGAGGGCAGTAAATATAACAAGCTTCTCTGTAAAACGGAAAACAGTTCTGTTGCCAAGGACAAAAAACAGCCAATAAGGTGGATTCTTTTATTAAAACCCACTATTGAATATGGATGTTGCCTTAATCTTATTGATTATAACATACATCTTTTCCAATGAAATTTTATCAATTAATACTTGAGATATTAGCCCCACTTTATCAAGAGTAAAAAAAAAATATGAGATGTACTAGTTTTCCAAGATCAAACAGCAATTTTAATTTGTCGGGGGTCTTCCAGAGACATCTGTACCCAGGCAAGGTAGAGTGACAGGGACCAGATATAACTGCCCCCATGAAAACAAGAAAAAAAAAATGGATATACTTGTGGATCAATGGTTTTCAAGACAATGGCTATTGGGTTACAAAGACCTATGATTCATATCTCCCTGGGTTCTCTGAGACACAACTGAAGAGTCAGTGCTTACCCCAATTCCTGGAAGCAATTTCCAATCAAGATGCAGAGAAGACATGTCCAAGCAAAACTTAAAGCCTCCCTAAACTGAGGGGATCAAGTTCAGAGAAGCCAAAGAGGCTTTGGTCTACAGAAACAGAACAGCAGGGAGGAGACAGCTACACTGAGAAAAGGCTTAGAGATCTACTGAGGGCTCTGAGGGTTTCATAATGCATGGGCATCAGGTATTATATTCAGTAAGAAAGTGAAAGTAACTCCTGTTCCAAACATAGCTTTGATTCTACCTAACAAAATGTAAAAGCTTCTCTCTCAAAGAGTCAAATTTTGGACACAGCACAGTAACTTCACTAAAGAAACCTAGAGAATTTTAATTTAGAAAGATAAAATACAGAACAAAGTAAAATTCATGATGTTTATCATTCATCATAAAACTATCATGCGTACAAAGAGGCAAGAAATGTTCATAAGATGAAAAATAATAGAAGTAATGCTGTAATGTCACAAATAACAATACTATCATGTTAGGACATTAGATAGATAATGATAGACATGATAAATAGAGCCATGGAAGATATAAGTGGTTGAAATTATCCATCCAGAACTAAACACACAAATGATGTCGGCAGCTTTGATCATGGCTGCTCCGCCTTCCTCCCAGTGTCCTTAGCTTGAACCCACATGCTTTTGCTTAGTACTAGACTCTTCACAAGGCTACTTTCCAGAAGACCGTTAGCCACTATTTATCTCCGTCTTGCACAGAATCTCCTGGCTTGTCCTTCCTCCTGGGGAATATTCTACCACCTTCCCTATCTAGAATTCCTTCACTCCTGAATGGTATTCCTTGGAAAAGTAGCCACTAATCGCCCTCAATGTGACACCTTCAGAGATGTTACACGAATTTGACATGAGACCACAATCTTCTTCCTCCCGTGTTCTCTGCTTTGTTCTGTAAGCTCGAGATCAATGAAGCCTGAAAGGTTATCACTTCATGTGAAAGATAATAACGTGAAAAACGGTACTTTTTCAGATTTGTTGTTTATTTAAATTTCTGAGAACTTCTTACATGAAGGTTTATACCATTTTCACACCTCCATCTTCCTCTCAAACTCTTTCTGTGTCCCCACTCCCTCTTGATTTCCTGGCTTTTCTTCTCCAATTATTACTGATAAACACACACACACACACACACACACAAATAAATACATACGTGTATGAGTCCATGTTGCTCATTCGTACATGTGCGTGGCGGCTGAGTTTTGTCAGCTTGGCATAGTCTAGAACCATTTAGAAACGGAATATCAATTGAGGTACTACTTCCATCAGAAGGGCAAGTCTGTGGAGCATTTTTTAACTACTGATTTGATGTGGGAAGGGCCCAGGCTACTATGAGTGGTGACACCCCTGGCAAGTAGTCCTAGGCTGTACAAGAAAGCAGACTACACCTGACATGGAGTAACAGTAAATAATATTTCCCCATGGTTCTCCATCAGTTCCTGCTTTCAAATTCCTGCCCTGAGTGCCTGCCGTAGCTTCCCTTCATGGTGAACTTTAATTTGTAAGATGTAATAAACCCCTTCTTTCTCAAGTTGGTCTTCCTCATAGGATTTATCACAAAAGGTGAACTAACACAATGTATTTATGGCTGACTATTTGGGTCTCATGGGGCAGATTCTACCATATGGACAAATAACCCCTTGGTATGGGAGAAAACTGATCTCCTTCCCTCTATAACCATAGATCTTTATCTATACATGGAATCTTGTCAAGTTTCCTCCAGCCATGTTGACATGTCAGCTGATGTCTTTATGTAGGCCTTATTTTGGTGACCTTATTGTTGGGAGTTCACAGATGGAGCTTCCCTGTTACATCTAGAAGATACAGACATCAGACCTTCTTGTACAGTCTTTCTGAACTTTCTTCTATGATCCCTAAGCTTCACTTAGGTATAGAAGTTGCACTATAGATATTTCAATTGAGATTGGACATTCCATAAAATTAGTATGTTTGCAGCCCCCTACAATTCTTTTCCAAGGTACAAGACAAAACATTAGGGACTGTGTTATTCTGACAAATTAGCCAATTAATCAAAATATGTACATTATTATTGTGTAAAACTTGAAATATCGTTCTGATAATTAAACTACGTTTTCTCCAACAAAGCTTAAATGTCAATTGACTTGTTTAGAAAATTTTATTAGAGCTATATAGACAAATGATGAAAATGCTAGCTAAATGTCACTCATAATCAGAAACAAAGCTTATTAAGTATTAATCTAGTGTAAATCATTGTTCAGTGTGTCTGCCTAATCAAATTAGATAAGTTCTCTCTTTATATTTTCATATTCATCTGCATTCAAAAACCTAAAGCAAATATACTTTTGACAAAACCACAAATATAGCCTTGTGGTATAAATTATAGATAATTCCATAGCCAGGCCATGAAGTTCACCTTAGAATATGCAACAATAAAGCACTCAAAAGTAAGTTTTTCAAAGTATTAAAATATACTAAATGTATCTGTTCTTATCAGTTCATGACAATAATCTCCTTCACTACTGATGACATGTGAACACTATATGACATTAATTGAGCAAATATCAAAGTAATAAGTACACATATACAAATATAATAAATTTTGTCCTGTATCTACCCACAAAGCAATTTCACTTAATTGAAATGTAACTTGAATATGCACACAGCATCTTTGAATGGATAGGAAAAGGAAAAGTGAAAAATATATTGCTGGCAGGGACAACAAAGGAATAATGGTGGGATAAGGCTCAGGCTGCCCCCTGAGGCTGTTTCAGAAGGGCAAAGCTTGTCTTGGGTACAAGCAAACTTGGGCACAAACTGTCTCATCCGTGCGCTTCTCTCAGACTTCCATAGTCTGGGGTGTGTGTTGTGAATCTCTGATTTAAGTCTTCAAGACAAGTAAAAGACTTAAAGTATAGTAGTTCGACTACATGCTTTATAATGGTTAGAGCACTCTGCTTGGATAGCCAAAACAGCACTGAGGATACTGCATTTATTTTCACCAGCAAAGGGCATACATTGATCCTCATAATCCTCTAAAAATGAAAAACAAGTTTGACTACCTACTCTACATCAAAATAGCATAAGCTGCAGGTTAGTTTTTAATATAAGAATATTTTTCGTTCTGAGTATAGCCTAAAAATTTTATTTATTTATATATTTATTTATTTATTATTTGGATTATAATTGAAGTCAATTGTGCTTTTTATACACTACTATGGCTACTGGAATATACTGGTTTTAAAAACATAATTTTTGCATGTAAATTGGAGTCTGTTCATACAAGATGTCTAAAATGATCTGCATATTATATTATTCTCACAAAATTCTATTGTGAATTTTGCTTTGCTTGTCAAAAATGTGGATAAATTCATCCTAATTTGTTTTGCCTTATTTTACATAGAAATAAAGTACATGATAACTGAGAAATTCAAGGAAGAGCTGAAAATACTGGGGCATCTATAGGCAAGAGAAGCATTGTATTTCTAAGGAATTTTTTTTCATTTAATTAGTAGATGTTGATTCACCGAGCAAATGTCTGTAGTGATTTGGTTTTGTCCCTTCAACGTGATCTTACAAATATCTATACTTAAAAATGTTTGTTCCATCATTTATTAAATTTTGATTTGATAATTTTCATTATGTAATTAATAACAGATTATATCAGCACATTATCTGACAAGGGCTTTTTACATTATTTTGATCAATCTGTTGGCCATATGTAATACTGCAACAAATTACACATAAAAGGTAAAATGTTATTGGGTAACAATATATGTATGCACATGGTATATGTATAGAGGCTACAAGAAAAATATAGAGAATATAAATATAATGCCAATTACATTTAATAACATTTGTTGTGCATTTTATATTCAGCAACCTCTTCCCTACCTTTTAACTAACCCTCATGTTCACATTACACAGTTGACTTTTATCCCATTTCAAATAGATGAATACTAATATCAAAAAGAATGAGTAAATTTGCCAATCATATGATTTGTGAGAGATGTAACTGAAGATTATTTGTTTCCTGTGATACAGCAACAAATAACCCATGTCAATACATCAATAGTCTCTTTTAAAACTCTCAGTGCTGGTCCTAGGGATCTGTTTTACTAGTGGTAGTGCGTTTATAGGAACAATGGTCTAAGCTCAATCCCAGCACCACCCCACCCATATGTTTGTCACACACTTGTAATTCCATTACTCCGAAGGTAAAGGCAGAAGGATCAAAAAGTCAAGGTCATCCTCAGTCACATACATGTTCAAGGTCAGACGTTGCTATATGAGACCCTGCATTAAATAAAACAACACGAAGTGCTTAACATCTATTGTTATCTACTTCAGAGTATTCATAGGCTTTACATTAAAGTCATTTGCTAAACTTACTTTTGTTTGTACCCACTCTATCCATGCTGAATATATATAATATCCTATATTTTGAAGAAATTATAGAAATCATTTTAAATACATTATCCAGCCCTCAGGTTAAGAATATTTGCTGTTCTTCCAAAACTCCCTGTTTGGTTACAAGCACCCACATGGTGACTCTGAACCATCAATAACTTCAGTTCCAAGGAATCTGATGCCATCTCTTCTGGCCTCTGCACACTCACGCATGTGTGCTCACATACACATATACAAAATATAAAAATAAATAAATCCTAAATTTATCATTTCACGACATTATTCTACGAGCAAAGTGGAGGCTTCTCAATATCATTTTCCATTTCTCAGATAGAATCGCAATGAAAATTTAATTGTTTACCTGAGATCTCAATTTGGTATTGTATTGTATTGAGGCAAAAAATAAATAACAAACAAGTAAGTAACTTAATGTGTACAAGTCTAGCTCTAGATGAGTCTGTGCTCTAAATACGCTCTTAACCTTCTCACTACTACAGTCAGCTGATTCCCATCTCTGACTTCCCAAATCGCATTGCTCTTGGCTCGGTGACACTGCTTTATATTAATTTTTGGCATCAGCATCATCATTTCTTTTACTTCTAGTTTTGACTGATTTTGCTTCTTTGCTTTTATGCTTATCAGCTTTTTCTTCTTTTCTGTGATCTTAGAGTTTCATATTTTCAAGGAAAATGCCTTTAATATGGCCTTGTTTGCCTACCATGCATGGAGCTGTGAATCCCAGCTTCAAATGCCTCACCAAAATGTTACCCATTTGGCTCTAGTATACAAAGGAAGCCACATTCTGATCAGAATTCAGTGACTTGTTCATAGGAGGAGACGTTTCCCATCACCACCCAGGCCTCAGTCATGGTCAGCAATGGCTCTATCACTGAGCAACAGGGCAAGCCCTCAGAAAACAGAGCTCTTAACAGCAAAGATGGGAGTGTATAATTCCCTCCCATTTAGTTTATCTTCCAAACTCTGAAATTTGAGGGGAAATTTCAAAGGAATAAACCATTAAAATTAAGGCCATATATGTCTATTCTAGTGATATTTCTATTTGGAAGTTTTCTTCAGTAATGTTCTTTGAGAAAGAGAAAGAGGAAGGAAGGAAGGAAGGAAGGAAGGAAGGAAGGAAGGAAGGAAGGAAGGAAGGAAGGAAGGAAGGAGAAAGGAAGAAAAGGGAAGGGAAGGGAATGGAAGGGAAGGAAAGGAAAGGAAAGGAAAGGAAAGGAAAGGAAAGGAAAGGAAAGGAAAGGAAAGGAAAGAAAAGGAAAGGAAAAAGAAGAGAAGAGAAGAGAAAAGAAAAGAAAAGAAAAGAAAAGAAAAGAAAAGAAAAGAAAAGAAAAGAAAAGAAAAGAAAAAAGAAGAGAAAAGATGGAAGGAAATAAATCCATTTCTCTGTAGCCTGGTGGATCAGAAAAGCTGTTCTCTGTAGTGAAGGTGAGTGACAGAAAATCAAGCTAAGCCATTAATTTCTGCATGGTGAAGAGCTAGACTATTTGTTCCTTGAGATATTTAACGTTTTTCTTCCTTACGTTTCTCCAATTAGCTTCATTACGTTTAAAGCCTTACTTCCATGTTATATTTAATGACCTCTTCCTGATTTTATTACTGTGAATATTGCAATATCAGTTCAGATTTTATGGATGCAAGATCCTCTGTGACCCTCGGGTTGACACTATCAGGTGTCTGAGGACATGGTACCAGCAGAGGGCAGAGTTTCACCTCCCGTTACCTCATTCTCATGGTGAACTTGGAGGCAGCACAAGAGTTGTCTAGCCCCTTGAAGTACCTACAAACCTACAAGAAATTCACTCAGGTTCTCTCTGCCAGTGTTTGAATCGAGATGCTTGAGAGTGTAATTTCTAGAATTATGTCATAAGCAGATGTTTAATCTTATGTCATAAACAGATGTTTACCCAATGCCTATAGACAGAGTTCCTCCTATAAGTAACTAACACCATCTTGGGCTTTTGAGGAGTTATACAACAGGATCTGATTCCTTGGGTGGAATGAGTGATATTTCTGGGAAGATACAGTACTGAAGTAAAGAATTCTAATAAAATGCACTTCAGAGATAACTTATTCCATAAAAGCAAAAGAAAGAGTAAGGATCAGACCAGTGCTTCTCAATTTCACAGTTGGGGCCACACATTTCTTCTTTCTTTCTTTCTTTTTGTAAAAAAGTAAGCTTACTTGGGAATGCACTCCTGGGTGAGTTCACCAGTCAACAGGGATGAAACCAGAAGAAGTCGTCCACATATTTCTTTATCTGCTGCATCATAAAATAATTGTCATTACCTCTAGCCTCTAAATACTAAATACTGACAGCCTCCTCCTTAGATTATTTTTCTGTAAAAATGAAATATGTATCCATGTACCAAATGCCCCAAAGGTCAAAATTATCCCCTGAGTGTAAGCCCTGAACTAGGTCATAAACATGACTTAACTTATGTGTAAAAAATGGTGTTACACTTGAAGTACTAATTTTCGAGTAGCAAAATAGAATCACCTGCTCTGGGAGTTTGTTTACTCACCTGAAATATGAAAACTATCCATTTCTTCTCCATTCGGCTCCCATAGATAGTGAAGTGATTAGCACAGTACTTGAAATATAGTAGATATTATTTAATAATATATGTCAGTGTTAATAGGAAACCTCCATTATGAGTCCTTTCTCTAAATCAGATTCCAGCAGAACTTCACAGAAGAATAAAGTAACTGCATAGTAAATAAACTTGACTGGACATCATTTCGTGCAAAAGCATGTAACAACTGGCAATATCAAATTGACCTTTGCCCAGTACCTGGCAACTCACCTGAAGGATGCTCTGTCTTCCTCTATGTGAAAGTTGAAGGCAAGGAGCTCACCCACCAGCAAGTCTGCAGAGGAGCTAATGATCTGGATGTAAGGGTTTAACTGCTCCTGAGAGCACACTATGTACAGATAAGCTCTATGTAAACATTTTCCAACAGGGAGGCCTGAAATGATGATGCTTGCTCATTCCTCTTAATTTGATCTTGAAATTTCATCCAGTTTACAGGCAATAAAAGTTGAAGTTAATTGTAAGGAAAAATAAATATATAGTTCTATTTATTCTATGAGCTGTAAGTGAGCAACTGCAGATGTTTTGAAAATGCAAAGAAACTGAATTTATAAATGTTTGTTTATAAAAACTAGAGTGTTAGATATTTCTAGCCTATCAGCTTATTGTTTGAAATATCCCTGAGCTCAAGGAAAACAGTGTTCGATTTTCTACTAGAGGGCGCCTAACAACTCAAAATGCTTTGGTAGTAGGAGCTATATCTTTGAGGAGTGTTGCTTGAGCCAGATGGAAGAAGGGAGTATTAATACCTCGGGAATAAAAGAAAACACAAGAAGCTTCCTATCAGATCCAAGTTCAAGAAGATGGGAGCTAACCGGACCAGGTTTGTTGCTGGCAATAAAAGCAGAAATTCCTTGGTGAATTAGCAGTGGCAAAAGGAGAATTACCTTTAGCAAACTTTAAAACAAGAAGAAACAGTAAGTTGTCTTGGTATAAACAGGATGTACAAACATCTTCTCTTGGTCTTTAAATATTTTTTGATATATGAACTGTATGCCAATACATGAACTGTGAAGTTCTCTTTATATATATATATATATATATATATATATATATATATATATATAACTTTATTTCAACTCTTTTGGAAAGAAAATGTCTGTCCTTAACTAATCCTCAGTGTAAAATACATTTCTGCGAACCTATTTTAATTTCATATTTGTTGAGTGGCATGTGGTAATTTTTTGATTACTAATCAAATTTTCATAGGCATTACTCACCAGTAACTCTTTATTTTTCTGTTGGCATCGAGCTATTTACTTTATATCAGCCTATCATCCTTAACTTTTATCCCAGCCTGTTTACTTAGAAAGTGAAAGAAGCGCAACAGAGAAGAGGAGAAAGGAGGCACCCAGTAGGTAGCAAGTTTGAATCCTTTTTATTCGTTAGTGGTACTGTTTTATTTTAATTTACATAGAATTCAAAAGGAATTATTCGAGCTAAAAATATGTGTACATTTAGCCAGCATTTTATTGCTGCCTTTCAGTTCTCCACCAAGTATATTAGCCCTTGTTTACTTCGGCTTCTTTTCCTTCTAGCACCGCATTGTGAGCTATCGCAATCTGCCTTTACCAAACTTATTTACACTGGAGATGATTAGTGGTTTACACTACACTGAATAGCATCAACCAAAGTCCAAGCCCTAAGATCTCATAGAATCTCCCTGTATGTCATCATATTTGATGTTCCCACCAGTCTTACAAGCCTAAATATGCAAATACTTACAACCTCATTCTTAGCCGTTGCTTTACAGATAAAGACAATGAGTCACAGATGACTGAAAAAAATCCTAACTCTATGCTATAAGAAGTCAATCATATGTTTGATCCAGATCATGTGGATCCCATCTCTATGCTCCTCACACACCTCTGGCCTTACCAACTGGGGCTCATGTGTCCTCGGGTGGATTGTTCTAAGGTAGTTCTAAGTACATTGTAGAAATGGTACACAATCCCACTCACTCAAAGTAAATATATTATAGCTAGACAGGAATAAATGTAAGATGCATTGTATCATATAACATTCTGCTGGAAGACTTTAGCTACATCATTCCTGAGTTTGTAGGTAAGTACAGAATGTAATGAGTAATTCTTAAGCTTTACATACCGGCTTCTCCTGCTGTTACCATTGACCCTGTGGAAAAGGCCAGATGAGAGCACTACCTGAAAGAATGTTATTATTCATTGCACTTGTGTTTAACTATTAATTATTATTATTGGCATCTACAGCATATTGGGAAGCTTAGACATCTATACTACAGTGTTCTTCAATTATTAATATGCATCAAAATCACCTGTTTGCCCCACCCACAGTTTCTGATTCAGTGGCTCTAGGTGGTGCCTGAGTTTTGCATTCCTAACAAGCACTGAATGATAGTGAGGCTTCGATGTTGCTCATGGGGTTAATTAGAAGACATCTGAAGGCCAAGCTTTGCTATTGTCCACACCAGTAGCCATACCAAGTATGAGGAGAATTTAATCATGGCTAGTCTCAACTGATACACACTAAGAACATCAGTGATACACTGTTCTCCGATGAAATGATGCAGGGAAACGCAAACTGTCTCAATGCTTTTATTGGTTAAGTGTTGAAGTAATAGTTTCCATAGCTAGGTTTAATTAAATATATTATCAAAATTAATTTCACCCAGAATCTGCTTGATTTAGTTTTATTATACTTATTAATGTGGCTACTACAAAGACAGTGATTATATTTGTGGTTCATACTTCATTGCTTTTAAAGAGCCCTGTTCAACTTAAAAGACTGGAAAAGAATGGAGATTAATGAACTACAGAAGATCCAAATCCTTGCAAAACACTTTGCAGTGAGGTTTGAGAAGCAAAGAATTGGTATCTGTTGGTTTAGATTTGGCCTGAAGTTGCCAGTTTATACCTCAGCACTTGTCTCAAGTTTTAATGTATAAATTATACAATACCTAACATCTTATAGGTCTTTTAGTATTTATCAAAAATCTTCTTAAAACTAGGCTGGAGAGATGGCTTAGCCAGTAAAGAACTTACTGCTAATGCTGGTGACATGAGTTCTGGAACCTACATAGTAGAAGGAGAAAACTGAGTCCTGAAAGATGTCCTCTGACCTTCACACGCATGCGCCATGGCATGCATAAATTCACATATACATGCACAAACACTAAATCAATCAATCAATCAATTAACCAACCGATCAATAATAAGATACAACAATTCTTTAAAACAGACTTAGGATTATAATAACAAAATTTTCTACTGAGTTTAAAAATTAAAAATTTTGACTGATCTTTAAAACTGAGAACTGTCTTCTCTTTAGTTGATGTGATTTGCCCTTGAATAACCTTATAAAAGTTAATGATTTATTTTTTTTTAGATTTATTTATTAAAGTCGAACCAGAAGAGGGCGTCAGATCTCATTACGGGTGGTTGCTGGGATTTGAACTCAGGACTTTCAAGAATAGCAGTCAGTGCTTTTACCTGCTGAGCCACCCCACCAGCCTGAAAGTTTATGATTTTCATGTGTTTTTTTTCTTCCAACCCTCTCACTTGTTACCTGTAGCAAATAGGAAAACAGGTGGTGGCATTCCCAGGCTAAACACCTTGTAGTGTTTAAAGAATAACAAAGAGGGATATTGAATTACTGGTTGAAGGTGGTTAATCAGTAAAAGAACAGGCTCTTTTCTGGAACTCTAGTCTTGCCGAATTTACTTGGGTCCTACAATTTCTGCACAATTCCTTGATATTTAAAAACAAAAATAAAGCTTGGGGCTGAGATGGCTCAGCAGTCAAGAGTACTTCTTGCTCTTGCAGAAGATCTGGTGTTGCAGTTCCCAACACCCACCTGGCAGCTCACAAACATCTATAACTCCAGTCTCAGGGAACCCAACACCATCATTTGACCTAAGCAGGCACTGCATACAGGCGGTGCACATATATTCGAGCAGGCAAACACTCATACATATAAAATGAAGTGAATCTAAAAGTGTTTAAAGTTTATGAAAAGTATAACACATACAAGAGTGTGGTCTCAAAACCTAAATAGAACACAGTCAGATAGCACGTCCTCCCTGCCATTGATTCTCTTAGGACAGAGGTTCTGACATTCTCTAAACACTGCTGATTGAATCATCCAGATGTTACAGATGTTGTAAAGATCTTCACTCACCTCTGTCTTTACCTGGGCAGCTGAGCCACATTAACCAATTGCAAAACTAATCATTTATCTTTTGCCACAGAGAATTCATGGCTGTGTTCATTTTCCTGTGACTTATTTTAATGTCACCTTGTGCCTTGTTTTTGTAGGGTACCATAATCTTGCCTCCCTGACTGAAGGGCTTGCTTTTAATTTTTTTTTCACCGTGAACCATTCTTTTCATACCATTTCACCTTGCAACAATATTAAATAAACATGAATTCCACAAAGTCTCACAGCTTTTGACTATAAATGGATGGAAACAAGCTAATCTACGCAGGATCTACCAGTATACATGGAAAGCATTTTCCTCAAGTCTTAACTTTATAACGAAAGAATCAAACTCTTACTTAGTAGATTATACATGTAATTTTGTTATTTATTCTGAAATTTTTTATTTTGTTATTATAATTGAAAGACTGTGTTCAATATAGGATTATTAGTATATGCCATTACATATACTTAAAAAACTGACTTAATTTTTTTTTAACTTAATATGTTTTGCTTGACAAGACAAGTTGCCTTCATCCTCAAACGATGAAAAGAAATACTATGCTATTTTGATGCTTCCGGGGATCTTATTAAGTATATAAGCTCCCTCAAGGTTGCAGGAGCCTGCAGTCTTTGAGTACCTTAGTTAATTTCACCAAGCCAGCAAATGAGAAAGCCACAATCAGAACTGCCATCTTTTCCAGGGGTGATTTGCAGACTGTAGTTCAAAGAGTATTCCTACTGTGGTAGGAACACTGAGTAATTTGGAGAAATCTATGCAGTGTAATGTTCATTTTCCACTTTTAGATTTAAGTCTTATAGCTCTGTGGTTTGTGTATTTAAAACTTTAATCTAAAATTATTGTCATGTAGATAACAATGACTAGCATAAAACTCATGATGCACACAAATTCCAGTTTCAGAAGTGTCTAAATCTGCACTGCTTTGCCTGACTAATCACTTAGTCTTCCCTTTAAAGTGATGTTTTAAAGTAAAACAAAACAGTTTCAGCAACTGAATCAAGATACACACACACACACACACACACACACACACACACACACAATGTTTGTGGATGGAGAAAAGAGCCTGTCTTGCAGATGACCTGAATTCCATCCCCAGCACCCACATCAAGCAACTCACAACTGCCTTTAACTCTAGTTCCAGGGGATCTGATCCCTTTGCTCCACACACATGGGTGCCTGCATTCAGAGGCTCATATCCACACACAGACATACACATAATTAAAAATAAAGTAAAATTGCTTTTTAATCTGCAGGAGAGAGGTTGACACATGGAGTAACATAGATATTACTGAGAGGCCCACAATAGCTTTTGCTTTTCCACTCACTGGCTAGGACTGCCTTGTGCAGGCTCCATGACTATACTATCAGAACTGTTTTATTCCTCATGGCCAGGCTACTGATGTAATGAACTGTGATGAGTATAGTGGAGAACTCTGTGACCTTATACTCCTGCAGAATTTGAGCATGGAGAAGACATCAGTCAGTATACTTAGAGGCTTTCATTTCATTCCTTTCCTAGTCTCTAGAACTTTCACCTCTCCTCACTCCTTGAACTCCTATCCCTCATTTAACTCTTTATATTTAATATAAAGAGAATATTTTCTGAGAAAATCATCGTGTCACAGGAGGATTTTTTTTCTTTTTTTTTTTTTTTTATTAGATATTTTCTATATTTACCATTTAAATGTTATTCCCTCTCCTGGTTTCCTCTCCAAAAACCCCCTATTCCCTCCCCACTTCCCCTGCTCACCAACCCACACACCCCCACTTCCTGGTCCTGGCATTCCCCTTGCACTGGGGAATAGAGTCTTCACAGGATGAAGGGCCTCTCCTCCCTTTGATGACCTACAGGGCCATCCTCTGCTACATATGCAGCTGGAGCCATGGATCCCTCCATGTGTACTCTTTGGTTGGTGGTTTAGTCCCTGGGAGCTCTGAGGATACTGGCTGGTTCATATTGTAGTTCCTCCTATGGGGCTGCAAACCCCTTCATACTTGATCACATATCTTTGATCACTATAATTCTTTTTCATTTTGAAATTTAAAAAACGCAAAAAGCAACCAAAAGTTGGGGATGGTTGCTAGGACATGCATGTGCTATTTTGACTATAATTCAAAGTGAACAGGGATTTCAAGCTAGAGAGATTTATCTTGAACTATGTTTGAGAAACTAAGATATGGTATTGACATTTTACTTTTATCAATATTCATATGCCAGGTTGAAAGGAACAACTTCATTTCCTTTCATAAAGGAGTTGGCACCAAAGCCTAATGTCCAAGTTAGATTAACAGGGCACATAGTTGAAAAAAGAGAAATGACTCTTTTAAGTTGTCCTCTGATCTGAACATGTGTGCTGTGGCATAAACACAAACTCACACACACACACACAATGTACAAACACACACACAGCATGAAACAGATAAGATTTCTTAATAGACAGAGATTCAAAATGCTTAAGGAAATAAAAGAACACACAGCAGTCATAAAATAGGAATAAACTGTCAAGAAATAAGACATAGGTTTTTTTGTTTGCTGTTTTGGTTTGGTTGGTTGGTTGGTAGGTTGTTTGGTTAATTGTTTCAGAAATTAACAGAAACTAAAATCTCAGTGCCAATTTCTATGAGTTAATGAATTTATAGTGCATAATTACTGGAAGTTGTTCCCAGAAATGTTGCTGGGGAGATGTGGACATACAGGAAAAGGAAGGACTGCTTTCTAGTAAAACAGGCACAAGAAAGTGTTGTGAATAGGATGGTTTATTGAGTTGTCCAACACTGTAAGCAAATAACCTATAAATAGGCTTATTCCTTTTGTATATGAACTAATTATATGAAAGATGAATTGAAAATGCTGCTTGTGAAAAATTCAACTGTCATCTAATGGGCATCAGGCTTGGTGTCAACTGCCATTACCCACCGAACTCACTGGCCCAGACTCTTGCTTTCCGAAAGAAAATGCAGACATTCCTTTCAACCTGGGATATAAATGTCGATAAAAGTAAAATGTCAATCCCATATCTTCGTTTCTCTATCTTTATTAGCACATGAAACTAAGGACAGTATTTTTCTTTAGAGTGCAAATTCACTAAAAATAAAGCAGCACACAGTTTAGATAGGTTTTGGGTTACCTAAAAGCTTAAAGTAGTAACAATCTAGTAAAAAGGTCTTGGGAAGCTTTTTTTTTTTTTTCCTTCAATACTAAAAAAGAAAGAATAGCATCTGGTCTGCTACTGGCTTCAGGGAACGGAAAAAAAAAAAGAATGTAGAGAAACACCAAGTAATGCCCACAAGAGTCAGCAGATAGAAGGCCCCACCTGCATGATGGCAAATTAGTTCAGCTGCTTGCAATTTCTTTTTACCCATACACCTTGAAAAACAGCTTGAAGTTTTAAGCCTTTTAATGGCAACATGAGAAATTTACCACTGATAAACCTGTTTGTATTCTCTCATACTTTCCTTACTGATAGGTGTTCTGAGTCAATGCTTGCCTTGCCTTAAAAAAAAAAAGTGTAGTTTCAACTTTTTGGACACTATTAAAATTAATGCCCAGTAGTTTCACATAATTTCATTTCATCACATGTTTTGTGTTCAGAGAGAATCAATGCCCATCGTATGGAGGATGAGATTGAGGCTAACATCAGAGGAATGGCATGACAAACCAGAATCACAATGTTCTGGAAATGACACAGAGTGATATGTTAGAAGTTCTTCTACTCCAAATCCTTCTTGCCCAGCCTATGGGAAAGCAGTGTAAAAAACCTTCCTACATACCATGGAGCCTGGGTAAAGGGCAATAAAAAGACCTAAAATTAGATCGTTTTCCCCATTGACTCTTTAATCCTTATTGACAATTTTAACTGCTTCAAAAATTCATAAAACATACATATTTATGCACTGCCATAGTTTAATGTGTGTACTCATTGTGTGATGGCTAGTGGGGTCAAATGTACCTATCTCTTTAAATATTTCTTATTACCTTTTCTCTATTATAAAACCATTCAGAATCCCGTCTTTCGGCTTCTTGAGATGTACATCTAAGTCACCCTACGGTGTAACAGAACAAGAGGAGTTCTAACCTCCACCTGCCTGTCCCTCAGTACCCATTTGATTCTTACTTTTAGTAGCATTCTTACTGGGCACAAACAGGAAGACAGCTGATTTCTGTGTCTTACAATTTTAGTTTTCCTAATACATCACAATTTTCCCCCAAACAGACTGACTCCTTTTAGCTTCCAAGAAAGAGAGTCATTGTTCCTTCCTCCTCAGTGAAGGCAGATATTGACAATCACAGGAGTTCCTGTATAAATTGATGACATGATTGTTCACGATTGGGAAGGTTTTATTGTAGATATAAGAAAAACAACAGCCAGAGTCATCTGGAAGTGTCTAGAACAGAAAAAGAAAAGTAAACTGAACATGGTCATCAGACAGGACCTGGCCAAGAAAGAAGCAGGTTTAGAGACTACAAGCAAGAGAAAGGAGAGACAAGGTTAAGATAGCCAGAAAAATGGGGCAGACAAAAAAGAGAGGAGGTGGGAGACAGAGAACGAAGCAAGATAGTAAGGATTATGAGTAGCCGAGGGGAAGGAAACCCGTGAGCCTAGAGTACTGGAGAAGATGGAAGGAGCTAGCATGGAGTTTGGGATGTGTATCAGGCACCTGTGATAATGAAGGAACCTGGAAGCAAGCGTGCACTTGGCCCTGCTAATAGGTACCACAGATAGCAGATTTGTCCTTTATGACTTCTAGAATTTGGGGATATAAAGTTTCCTTTGGAGCTGACAGTTCCATCTGTCATTCTTCTCTAAAGTCCATGGCTCTCTAGAAAAACTTATCAAAGTAGTGTTAATGCAGAATGGGGAAATGTCATGGCACCCTCCCATTCAGAAAGTCCCAGTACACATTTGGACCAACACTTTGAAGAGATTATTCAGCATCTGTAGATTCACAAGAGCCAATTCTCATAAATGTGTTGTAGACATCTCTGAAGAGGGAACAGTCCAAGCTATAACTTCATCTCTACTACTTCTTGGCTGTCCAATTTACTGCCTTTAAGTTCTTACGCTGCTTTTCCCTCCACTTCTACCCTCACTCCCCCCCTTCCAAGATACAAATGCTTTCCCTAAGTTCCTCTGCCATTTTTATGTTCTACCCTTCTCAACAAGCTGAGTCAAGGATAAACAGAGAACATCTCATAGGCCCTAAGACACAGTGGAGATAATTTTCCTTTCTTCCTCTTAGAAGTGAGCACTGTAAAGAAAGAATACTCTGCCTTCCTAATTTGCATACTTGAAAATTGAGCATAGCAGCATAGCAGGTGTTGGGAACTGTAATCCACAAGTGAGTGTCTACAGAATATATCTGTTCACATTTATGTTCCTTTTATCTTGACCCATAAAATTCTTCTTACCTCCTTGTTTTCAAGTTTCAAGTAAGAGAAATATGATCCTTGTTAGGTGATAAATCTTTGTCACTATTCAAATGTTTATGGATATGCTAGCTTTTTCATTGCTATGTCTAGAGTATCTCAAATAATACACTCATTAATTAATTAATCAAGACCTCATTAATATTTCCCAAGTATGAGCTCTGTCTTCGGGTTTCTATTGCTGAAATCAAACATCATATACAAAGCAACTTGACCAAGAGAGGGTTTCATCTTACAGCCTGTAGTCCACCATTCAAGGGAAGTCAGAGCAGGAACCTGGAGGCACCAACTGATGCAGAGGCATTGGAGGGGTGCTGCTTACTGACTTGCTCCCCATAGCTTGCTCAACCTGTTTTCTTATAGAACCCATGGCCACCATCCCAGGGATGGTACCACCCACAAAGAGCCAAATCATTCACTAAAAAAAGTCCTACAGGCCAATCTTATAGACATTTTCTCGGTTGTAGTTTCTTTCTCAGATAATACTAGTTTGTCTAGAATTAGCAGCAACTACAACAAGGACAACAACAAATCCTCTAACTGTTCAAAATAATTTTTTACACATTAACTAGCATCCAGTGTAAATCAATTGAAGTGCAGGAGAAGCAGACCTCAGTTTGTGAATTAGATTTCAAATCAATGCTTATAAATCTGTCCTTTCAAATGCAGATGATCTCCCTTTTTGTTCTAGGCTGGTAGTAATCTCAGACTAGTTAGTACAACTTTACTCACTCCACCCAGAATTAATGTAACTGACTTATTAATGTAATGTCAGGAGAGGAAGAGAAAGGAGAGGTGAATTTTTTCCTTGCTATAGCAACTCAGGGCTCCCTAGGGATGGATTGTCATACTTGAAGTAAATTTCTTTCTATTTTTGGTGTCCTCATTCTCAAGCCAAACCAAATATTTCTACTCTCAATACAGTCAACTTAGGCTTGTTTCATTTTTTAAACATTCTTTAACCTTGACATTTCCAAATATTTTCCTGAGGAAAATCCAACTACTTACAACTAACCTCATATGAGAGTAATAGTAAACAGGCAAATTTATCTGTACTAAGGTATGAATGACTACTAACTAATAAATGTTTTATAGAAAAAATCAACAAAAAGAATATTTATCTAAGGAAATTATACTGTCAGATTGGTCTAAGTCCCATAACTATAATGAAAGCAACGAAAACAGTAAACAAGGCCTTTAAAGAGAAGTCCTTCTGACTGACAAAGAACTAAGTCTATCTTCCGCAAAGCCATTTGTACTGTCAAGTTACTTATAATTTGTATGGTTTTGTAAAACACACATTTCTACACTTTTTGGTCTGTTGTTTTCCTTTTCTTGTCAATATTGCCAAGGCAATACTGAATGTTTTCCATGAGATTCTGTGAGCAAGCAAGAATATAAATTAGGGCTGATGAATCCTATATAAGTAATCTCAGGTTTATATACTCAGGACATCCAGGCAACTTGCCATTTACTCAATCATGGGATCTTTATCAGTCAAGTGTGGAGGATATGTCAAGATGCCTAAAGTGTCAAAACATGACAGTCCCCAGAGGTCTCTCTACCCCCTAGGCACCCTATCACGTCCAGGATTTTAGGATCACTGGTGAGTGGAACACAACATCTGTTCAACAGAACAGGGAGTACCTGGGGACAGCTGGAGCACAGACTCAGGAACCTACCCAACCAGTAGCTTGGCTTCCTTCCAATCAGCACTGGTCTACCTTGGTTTCAAACTCAGCAGACAGACCCATGGTCCCCAGAGAAGGTATCACTTCCAGGCGCTCTAACATGCCCAGGATCTTAGGATCCCAGGATCCCAGGATCCCAGGAGCTTGGCCAAAACAGGATCTCAGGGTTTCAGAGGAAGCTTGACTGCCAAGAACTCTGACACACCCAGAATCTCAGCATCATAGGATCCCAGAATCACANGATCACAAAGAAAGTTGGACTCTGAGAAGTTCTGACTCAACTGGGATTACAGAAAGGACAGGCTGCAATCAGATAGATCAAAGACAGGGAGAACTTGAGATAATCACATGGCAGGGGGCAAGCATAAGAACAGAAGAAACAGAAACCAAGGTTACTTGGCATCATCAGATCCCAATTTCCCCACCATAACAAGTCCTGGATACACCATCACCCCTGAAAAGCAAGAAATGGATCTAAAGTCACTTCTCATGATGATGATAGAGGACTATAAGAAGGACATAAAAACTCCCTTAAAGAAATACAGGAGAACAAAGTTAAACAGGTAGAAACCCTTAAAGAGAAAACACAAAAATACCTTAAAGAATTACAGGAAAACACATCCAAAACAGGTGAAAGAGTTGAACAAAACCATCCAGGATCTAAAAATGGAAGTAGAAACAATAAATAAATCACACAGGGAGACAATCCTGGAGATAGAAAACTTAGAAAATAAATCAGGAGCCATAGATGCAAGCACCACCAACAGAATACAAGAGATAGAAGAGAGAATCCCAGGTACAGAAGATACCATAGAAAACATTGACACAGCAATTAAAGAAAATGGGAAATGCAAAAAGATCCTAACCCAAGACATCCAGGAAATCCAGGACACAATGAGAAGACCAAACCTAAGGATAATAGGTATAGACAAGAAGTAAGATTTCCAACTTAAAGGGCCAGTAAATACCTTGAACAAAATTATAGACAAAAACTTCCCTGTCCTAAAGAAAGAGATGCCCACGAACATACAAGAAGCCTACAGAACCCCAAATAGTTTAGACTAGAAAAGAAATCCCCCCTGTCACATAATAATCAAAACACCAAATGCAGAAAACAAAGAATATTAAAAGCAGTAAGGGGAAAAGGTCAAGTAACATATAAAGGTAGATCTATCAGAATTACACCTGATTTCTACACAGAGACTATGAAAACCAGAAGATCCTGGGAAGATGTCATACAGACTCTAAGAGAACACAAATGCAGGCCCAGGGTACTATACCCAGCAAAACTCTCAATTAACATAGAGGGAGAAACCAAGATATTCCATGACAAAACCAAATTTACACAATATCTTTCCAAAAACCCAGCCCTTCAAAGGACAATAAAGGGAAAACTCCAACACAAGGAGGGAAACTAGCCCTAGAAAAAGCAAGAAAGTAATCTTCTTTCAACAAACCCAAAAGATAGCCACATGAACAAAATTCCAACTCTAACAACAAAAATAACAGGAAATAACAATGACTTTTCCTTAATATCTCTTAATATCAATGGACTCAATTCCTCAATAAAAAGACATAGACTATCATACTGGATACCAAAACAGGACCCAACATTTTGCTGCATACAGGAAACCCACCTCATTGACAAAGACAGACACCACCTCAGAGTAAAAAGCTGGAAAACAATTTTCCAAGCAACTGGTCCTAAGAAACAAGCTGGAGTAGTGATTCTAGTATCGAATAAAATCAACTTTCAACCTAAAGTTATCAAAAAAGACAAGGAGGTAAACTTCTTATTCATCAAAGGTGAAATTTACCAAGATGAACTGTCTATTCTGAACATCTGTACTCCAAATGCAAGGGCATCCACATTCATTAAAGAAACTTTACAAAAGCTCAAAGCACACATTGCACTTCACACAATAATAGTGGGAAACTTCAANACCCCACTCTCATCAATGGACAGATCCTGGAAACAGAAACTAAACAGAGACACACTGAAACTAACAAAAGTTATGAAACAAGTGGATTTAACATATATCGACAGAACATTTTATTCTAAAACACAAGGATACCTTCTTCTCACCACCTCATAATACCTTCTCCAAAACTGACCATATAATCTGTCACAAAACAGGTCTCAACAGTTA
This sequence comes from Mus pahari, assembly GCF_900095145.1. Taxonomy (NCBI): domain Eukaryota; kingdom Metazoa; phylum Chordata; class Mammalia; order Rodentia; family Muridae; genus Mus; species Mus pahari. The sequence goes on along the minus strand of NC_034593.1, from coordinate 15,997,468 downwards.
CAACAATATGGAAATAATC
>NC_034593.1:15994340-15997191 GCF_900095145.1 Mus pahari | reverse complement strand
GGAACAACAATATGAACTAACCAGTACCCCCAAAGCTCGTGTCTCTAGCTGCATATGTAGCAGAAGATCCCTAGTCAATCATCATTGGGGAGAGAGGCCCCTTGGTCTTGCAAACTTTATATGCCCCAGTACTGAAGAATGCCAGGGCCAAGAAGTGGGAGTGGGTGGGTAGGAGAGCAGGGAGGGGGAAGGGTATGGGGAACTTTTGGGATAGCAATTGAAATGTAAATGAAGAAAATATATAATAAAAAATTTTGGAAAAAAAAAGAAAGAAACTAAAGACTTTTTAGAGTTTAATGAAAATAAAGCCACAACATATCCAAACTTATGGGACACAATGAAATAGTCCTAAGAGGAAAACTCATAACCCTGGGTGCCTCCAAAAAGAAACAAGAGAGCATACACTAGCAGCCTGACAGCACACTAAAAGCTCTAGAATAAAAGGAAACAAATTCACCTAAGAGGAGTAGATGGCAGGAAATAATCAAAACCAGGGCTGAGATCAACCAAATAGAAACAAAAAGAACTATACAAAGAATTAGCCCAAGAAGAAGCTGGTTCTTTGAAAAAAAATCAACAAGATAGGTAAATCCTTAGCCAAACTAATTAGAGGGCACAGGGACAGTATCCTAATTAATAAAAACAGAAATGAAAAGTGAGACATAACAACAGAATCTGAGGAAATCCAAAAAAATCATCAGATTCTACAACAAAAGTCGATATCAAACCTGGATGAAATGGACAATTTTGTAGACAGATACAAAGTACCAAAGATAAATCAGGATCAGATTAATGATCTAAACAGTCCCACATCCCCTAAACGAATAGAAACAGTCATTAATAGTCTCCCAACCAAAAAAAGCCCAGGACCAGATGGGTTTAGTTCAGAGTTCTTTCAGACCTTCAAAGAGGTCCTAGTTCCAACTCTCCTCAAACTATTCCAAAAAAAATAGAAACAGAAGGTACTCTACCCAATTCATTTATGAAGCCACAATTACTCTGATACCAAAGCCACACAAAGACCCAACAAAGAAGGAGAACTTCAGACCAATTTCCCTTATGAATATTGATGCAAAAATACTCAATAAAATCCTCGCAAACCGAATCCAACAACACATCAAAACAATCATCCATCATGATCAAGTAGGCTTCTTCCCAGGAATGCAGGGATGGTTCAATATATGGAAATCCATCAATGTAATCCACTATATAAACAAACTCAAAGACAAAAACCACATCATTATCTCATTAGATGCTGAGAAAGCATTTGACAAAATCAAACACCCCTTCATGATAAAAGTCTTGGGAAGATCAGAAATTCAAGGCCCATACCTAAACATACAGCAAACCAGTAGCCAATATCAAACTAAATGGAGAGAAACTTGAAGCAATCCCACTAAAATCAGAGACTAGACAAGGCTGACCACTCTCTCCCTACCTAGTCAATATAGTACTTTAAGTCCTAGTCAGAGCAATTAGATAACAAAAGGAGATAAAAGGGATACAAATTGGAAAGGAAGAAGTCAAAATATCACTATTTGCAGATGATATGATAGTATATATAAGTGACCCCAAAAATTCCACTGGAGAACTAAACCTGATAAACAACTTCAGTGAAGTAGCTGTATATAAAATTAACTCAAACAACTCAGTTGCCTTTCTCTACACAGAGGATAAACAGGCTGAGAAAGAAATTAGGGAAACAACACCCTTTAAAATAGTCACAAATAGTATAAATACCTTGGTGTGACTGTAACTAGGAAGTGAAAGATCTGAACAATAAGAACTTCAAGTCTCTGAAGAAAAAAAATCAAAGAAGATCTCAGAAGATGGAAAGATCTCCCATGCTCATGGATTGGCAGGATTATTATAGTAAATTGCGCTTTCTTGCCAAAAGCAAGCTACAGATTCAATGCAATCCCCATCAAAATTCCAACTCAATTTGTCACAGAGTTAGAAAGGGCAATTTGCAAATTCATCTAGACTAACAAAAATGTAGGATAGCAAAAACTATTCTCAACAATAAAAGAACCTCTAGTGGAATCACCATTGCTGACCTCAAGGTCTACCTCAGAGCAATTGTGATAAATTGTGCATGGTACTTGTACATCAACAGACAGGTAGACCAATGGAATAGAACTGAAGAACCAGAAATGAATCCACACACCTATGGTCACTTGATCTTTGACAAGGGAGCTAAAACCATCCAGTGGAAAAAGAGACAGCATTTTCAACAAGTGGTACTGCCTCAAATGGCGGTTATCATGTAGAAGAATGCGAATCGATCCATTCTTATCTCCTTGTACAAAGCTCAAGTCTAAGTGGATCAAAGAACTGCACATAAAACCAGATACACTGAAACTTATAGAGGAGAAAGTGGGGGAGAGTATCAAAGATATTGGCACAGGGGGGAAATTCCTGAACAGAACACCAAGGGCTTATGCTGTAAGATCAAGAATCAACAAATGAGACCTCATAAAAGTACAAAGATTCTGTAAGGCAAAGGACACTGCCAATAAGACAAAAAGGCAACCAACAGATTGGGAAAAGATCCTTACCAATCCTAAATCCGACAGGGAGCTTATATCCAATATATATAAAGAACTCAAGAAGTTGTACTCTAGAATACCAAATAACCCTATTAAAAAATGGAGTACACGCCCCCCACCCCGCCTGCTCTGCGGCGGAGGCGGCGGCGGCGGCAGCGGTGTCTCTGCCTCTCCGCCACCTCCACCGCAGCCTCTGACCCCCGGCCGGCGTTGTTGGCGGGGAGGGGGACAGTAGTTGTAGACGCCCGCCCCTGCCTCAGAGAAGGTGAATGAGAGTTGAGTATTAGACAAAAATAGATATA
>NC_034593.1:15983065-15993270 GCF_900095145.1 Mus pahari | reverse complement strand
AAACTGTACAGGATGGTACGGAAAAGCTTAAGAATCGAAAAGAGAAAAAAAACCGAGATGTATCATCTAAGAAAGAGGACCGTAAGCGTAGGAAGGAAAAAAAAGAACAAGGTGAAGAGAGGACAGAGGAGGAGATGCTTTGGGACCAGTCTATTCTTGGATTTTGAAGCTCCTTAGATCTCCTGAGGCTCCACTGAAATAACAGTCAAGGAGCTTGGTTTTATGTGCAGTCATATTCATGTCACTTGCATATGTGGACCGAAGTTCCAACTTCTAACAAAGTGAACATGAAGTATTTAGTGTGCTTGCTTTCCAACATGGAGATTTCTATTTTCTAAAAATTTATTAATTTTTCTTACATATGGTAGAATTTCCCTTTAAGAGAGTGGCTCTGCTTTTATTGACCAAATTGCTATGGTAGTGGAATTATTTTCCCTTGGGAGATCATTTATTTAAAATTGNAGGATTAACTGATGACTTTTGTGGAATCTATTTCTTGGTTGGGTTTCTTTTAGTTTTGAGTCACATATTTTTATGCTCACTGTCTTTATGAAGCAATTTAGATTTCCTTTTTTTAGATCTAACTTGCAGTATATTTTCTGGGTTGGAAAGTGAAATAATATAATAATTTTATCTTACATATAGTTTTAAAAGTTTCAGAGACTTCACACAAAATCAGTTTATATTCTGAAAATGTTTACAATAAAGTATCTTAATTTCTGGAAAAAAAAAAAAAAAAACAAAAAAAACAAAAAATGGAGTACACAGGCTATTGCCAAGGTGTCTTTCTGTAAATGGAAAATAAGCCCCTATCGCTTTAGAGAAAATCTGCACAGCTCATTGAACATGGAGAAGCTGAGCTGCTGCCCAAGATTTCATCCCTCCTGACTAATGCTCATACTAGACGGTGCCCTGCTTTCTACCACAGGACAAAGGTAGGCAATGACTCAGCTGCAAGAGTGACTTGGTTGCAAGATATGCAAGTGCAATAGTGGCACAAAGCTTGTGCAAGGAACCAACTGATAATCTGGTTGGAAATAAGGTCCACTCCATGAGATGGAGCCCTTACCCAACACTGTTTGGTGGCCAAGAACATGAAGCTAGATAGGCAGGGAACATAGGGGGAAACCAAACACTAGCGTTCTGTCAAAGGAATATAGCAATAAAAAGACTCATAAATGACATTGTTATAGTCATAGTGTTTCAATCAGCCATCTTCAGAGAATCTTGTCTCTGCAGCAGATGGGAACAAAAAGAGACAACTAGACAATATGCACAGCGTGAGAGATCTTAGAACATGTAACCCTAAAATGGATGTCTCCATCAAACCCCTCCCATCTGGGCTCAGGGAACTCTGAGGAAGAGGAGACAAAAAGAGTGTAAGAGCCAGAGAGCAACGGAGGACAGCAGGAATCAAGGCCTTGGAGACAAAACAGGGCTTGAGTACATTTGGACTCAGACTCTGATGACATGGCGGGGCCTGCACAGGTCTGAGACTGATGGAGTCCTAGACCTAGAGGATGAAGGGAATACCGAATGGCTGAGAAGCACCTAAAAAAATGTTCAACTTCCTTAATCATCAGGGAAATGCAATTTTTTTTTTTTTTTTTTTTTTTGGCTTTTCGAGACAGGGTTTCTCTGTATAGTCCTGATTGTCCTGGAACTCACTTTGTAGACCAGGCTGGCCTCGAGTTCAAAAATCCTCCTGCCTCTGCCTCCTGAGTGCTGGGATTAAAGGCTTGTGCCACCACACCCAGCGGGAAATGCAAATCAAAACAATCCTGAGATTCCACCTCACACCACTCAGAATGATCAAAAACTCAGGTGACAGTAGATGCTGGTGAGGATGTGGAGTAAGAGGAACAGTCCTCCATTGCTGGTGGGATAGCAAGCTGGTACAAACACTCTGGAAATCAGTTTTGTGGTTCCTCAGAAAATTGGATATAGTGCTACCAGGAAATCCAGCAATACCACTCCTGGGCATCTACCCAGAAGATGCTCCAACTTCTAATAAGGACACATGCTCTACTATGTTCATAACAGCCTTATTTACAATAGCCAGAAGCTGGAAAGAACCCAGATGTCCCTCAACAGAGGAATGGATACCGAAAATGTGGTGTATTTACACAATGGAGTACTACTCACCTATTAAAAACAATGAATTTATGAAATTCTTAGACAAATGGATGTATCTGGAGGATATCATCCTAAGTGAGGTAACCCAAACACAAAAGAACACACATGATATGTACTCACTGATCAGTGGATATTAGCTCCGAAGCTCAGAATACCCAAGATACAATTTGCAAAACATATGAAACTCAAAAAGGAAGACCAACGTGTGGGTACTTCCATCCTTCTTAGAAGGGGGAACAAATACCTATGGAAGGAGTTACAGAGACAAAGTGTGTAGCAGAGACTGAAGAAATGACCATCCAGAGACTGCCCCACCTGGGGATCCATCCTATAAACAATCACCAAACCCAGATACTATTGTAGATGACAACAAGCACTTGTTGACAGGAGCCTGATACAGCTGTCTCCTGAGAGGCTTTGCCAGTGCATGACTAATATAGAAGTAGATGCTCATAGTCGTCCATTAGATGGAGCACAGGGTCCCCAATGAAGGAGCTAGAGAAAGTACCAATGGAGCTGAAGGGGTTTATAGCCCCATAGGACAAACAACAATATGAACTAACCAGTACCCCCAGAGCTCCCTGGTTCTAAACCACCAATCAAAGAAAACACATAGAGAGACTTCAGCTGCGTATGTAGCAGAGAATGGCCTGGTCTTTCATCAATGGGAGGAGAGGTCTTGTGAAGGCTCTATGCCCCAGTATAGGGGAATGGCATGGCCAGGAAGCTGGAGTTGGTGGGTTGGGGAGCAGGGGGAGGGGGGAGAGGATAGGAGATTTTCGGAAGGGAAACTAGAAAAGTGGTAGTATTTGAAATGTAAATAAAGAAAATATCTAATAAAAATGAAAAAATATAAAGTATATTAAAAATGCTAAAACACATATCCAAAGTTCCAAAACTACTTGGAAAACTTCACAGTAAATATGATGCATGGAATGGGTGTTATCTATGTGTAGTTGCTAATGTTCCTATCAGTGAAGGAAGAAGGATATATATATATAAAGAAGGAAAAGATGAGGGTGAAACTAGACACTTAAAGAGGGGCAATAGATTTAATTACTCAGGAAGTGTAAAGAGATCCCTTCTGTTTCTTGGTATTATCACCACAAAAGCAGCATCTGATGTCTTCTGCAATTGACTTTGATAGCTGAGAGATCGGATGACAAACCTGGGGAAACTAGCAAGAACAATAGAGCCATTGTTCTGTTCCCTTTCCTCTGCAGGGCATGTTTTCAGAGTGGAATGGGCAGCCCCATACACATAGGAATTCGATGAAGACATCAGGGCAGCATCTGTGTAATTAATAGCATGGCCTGCCAGGCTAGGGTCACCTTAAAGCACCAGGACTCCACACCCTGCCATGGTACTCCTGCAGCATCTCAGCACTCCTCCCAGATCCTGCTGGGCTTACCTAATAGAGAATTTGTGGATTTTCAAATCACACAACTAAATGACTAAATTGTTAATCATGTGAAATGTTGGAGAAATGTCCACAAAAGTCTGTGGACCTCATTCCAGAGCATCTGGACATCTGCACATCATAAACAATTGCCCCTATTCTCCAGACCTCTTGTAAATAATTCTAGCCTAACCTTTTTGTTTGACATCCTTCCTCCCCAAATAGCAAATTAAATAGTTAACCTCAGCATTAAATGCAGAAAGAGTCAATAGGAATGAAAGTCTAAAACTAAGTTGGAAATTTAAAATAAAATAAAATAATAATAATAAGCAGTTTGATCCTGATGCAGTCTGAAAACCATGGAAAGAATGTTATTTCCCAAAGCACTGAACACTCCTTAGTGCCCTCATAAATCCATTCCCACAGTGACTGCTTAAGGAAGTATGCTGATGATCTCTATACCCAAGCAAAGATTGAGAGATGAAATAAAATGGTTGAAAATAAGATTTGTATATATCACACTTTTAAGGTTAAAAAAAAAATCTGTTAATTAGCGCTGCTTTTTCCAGGAACAGCTCTCAAGTCATTCAGTATAGCTGATTTAGTTTTTGTAGTATTTTTCAAGACATATATATTGTATTGTTATCAATCAATTTGGAAGATACTATTTGCCAGCCTACAAGGATTTATGACTTTTCTCCAAAGACTAAAATTGAATTACTAGAGTTGTGATTAAGAATTAAGAATGCTTATTTGCAACAGAAAATCACACTTAAAAAAAAAAATCTGTTTTCTCCAGGTGCATCTTGAATAGCGTCAGAAACCAATTCACCCCCTCAAAAAAAAGAGACATGCTCGTTAACTCCTCTACTGAAGATGGAATTAAAAGAATCCAAGATGACTGCCCCAAGGCTGGCAGGCACAATTACATATTTGTCATGATCCCTACTCTATACAGCATCATCTTTGTGGTGGGAATATTTGGAAACAGCTTGGTAGTAATTGTCATTTACTTTTACATGAAGCTAAAGACTGTGGCCAGTGTTTTCCTTCTGAATCTCGCCCTGGCTGATTTATGCTTTTTGTTGACTTTGCCTCTGTGGGCAGTTTATACCGCTATGGAATACCGCTGGCCCTTCGGCAATAACCTATGTAAGATCGCTTCGGCCAGCGTCAGTTTCAACCTCTACGCCAGTGTGTTCCTGCTCACATGTCTCAGCATCGATCGCTACCTGGCCATTGTCCACCCGATGAAGTCTCGCCTCCGCCGCACGATGCTGGTCGCCAAAATCACCTGCATCATCATCTGGCTGATGGCTGGCTTGGCCAGTTTGCCTGCCGTTATCCATCGAAATGTGTATTTCATCGAGAACATCAATATCACAGTTTGTGCTTTCCATTATGAATCTCGGAACTCAACTCTCCCCATTGGACTGGGTCTAACGAAGAACATTCTGGGCTTCGTGTTCCCTTTCCTTATTATTCTCACCAGCTATACTCTGATTTGGAAAGCCCTAAAGAAGGCTTACAAAATTCAGAAGAACACGCCAAGAAATGATGACATCTTTAGGATGATTATGGCAATTGTGCTTTTCTTCTTCTTTTCCTGGGTTCCCCACCAAATATTCACTTTTCTGGATGTGCTCATTCAGCTGGGTGTCATCCGTGACTGTAAAATTGCTGACGTTGTGGACACTGCTATGCCCATCACCATCTGCATAGCTTATTTTAACAATTGCCTGAACCCTCTGTTTTATGGCTTTCTGGGGAAAAAATTTAAAAGATATTTCCTCCAGCTTCTGAAATATATTCCCCCAAAGGCCAGGTCGCATGCAGGCTTATCAACAAAATTCAGTACTCTTTCCTTCCGCCCTTCAGATAACATGAGCTCATCTGCCAAGAAGTCTGCATCTTGTTTTGAAGTGGAGTGAGAGGGTTCAAAGCCTGCTAGTGACATGATTCCCTGACAGTAGAAGTCAGAGCAGCATTTGGCTACAGTTCACTCACTATTAAAGGAACATTCGACTTCCAGCCCTTTCAGGCTTGAAGCAGAGAAAGGACTCAGTGGACTGTACGTGTTTTATAAAGTGCTAAACAAAAGCTCTTTTCCCCTTTAGAACAAGTCAGAGCAAAGCTACTGTTCACTGCCACAGACGGGCCTCACTTGGGTCCCCGATCTGCGTGGAACTCCTCTTGGTTGCAGGCGAGTGAGGATTCGGTGAACGAGTGACAGACAGTTCACACGAGAGAGGGTGTAAAACTGAATGCGTTGATCAAAATGAGCATCACATCCTTAATACAGAACAAACAAGAAAAGCGGGGCAGGATACTTTGCTTGTTACAATGGCACAAGACAAAGGATTGAATACATGAAAAGACCAGGGGGTGGGACCAGGCAGCTTGAGGAGGAAGCCAGGTGCAAGGCTAGTCAATAGTTAAACCCCACTGACAGGGGTCCCCAGTAAATCCTCGATTATGCTGTTCCTTTGGGCCTAGCAGAAAAACCTGTTTTGGGGAGGTTCTGCTAATGCAATACCACAACCCCCCTATTTCCTACGCCTTGGTAAGCTTTGTCCTGAGCTTGGCTCTATTCTTTGTGATGCTTAATTCTTATCACTGGTCTTTACTAGAAGTGAATTAGAATGTTAATGACTAGGTAACCTTCTCACTAAATTCCTGAGCTCCTGGCTTTAAGGAATCTTTTAGGACGTTGGAACACTGGTGGAAACTTCTCCCATGGTAAAAATTCAATCTTTACACCATACTAACATGCAGATAGGGTTCATGTACATAGACTATTGGAAATGCCAGGATTCCAGGAGGCTGAGTCTCCTTTTTCTCAGGACTCCCGTCCAGGTTTTCAGACCTGTTGTAAGTCATCACTAGAGTGGGCGTGACAGTTCACCACCTTTTTGTTGTTGTTGTTGACTGAATAATAACTGCTTTAAGGACAATGTCAGAAACAGTGACTGTATTGATTGGGGGGTGGGGTGGGATGTACTGGCAGAAACACAATGTCTCCAATGCCCTCTCAATTCTTTTACTTTTCACTTCCACATGAACATATTTAGACGGTATTAACTCTGTCCACAAGCAAAAAGGAGATGGGAGGTCAAGCGTTTCCAAGGGGCAAGGAAGCAACACACCTGCTTAGCTACTAGTGGCTATGCTACCCTGGTCCCTAACACTACACGCTTTGTGTTAAGATTTGCTAGGCAATAGTCAGCAACTTTCAAAGATTTTTGTGAAGTTCAGCCAGCGTCTTAAGAAGTCGAAACAATGTACCCGGCGTGGTGGAGCAAGCCTTTAATCCCAGCACTCAGGAGGCAGAGGCAGGTGGATTTCTGAGTTCCAGGCCAGCCTGGTCTACAAAGTGAGTTCCAGGACAGCCAGGGCTATACAGAGAAACCCTGTCTTGAAAAAAAAAAAAAAAAAAAAAAAAAAAAGAATTGGAAACAATGTGCCAAGAGCAACGCCCACAGAAGGGCTTACCTGTAGCATGCATTAGCTCAGTCACAAAGTCAAACTGCTCATACAAAGGCGATTCTCTCCCAGGTAACTGTGTCTTCCTAGTTGGACCACTTTTATTTCATATCTAAAGAATGTAGTCTTTGCTAAGCAGATTTATCATAAAGTATGTCTTATGGTTCTAAAACTGTATGTATTATATATGTATATGTATAGCTATATCTCTAAGCTGTTGTTTAATCAAAGTCTAGCAAAGTTATATTTATCTTGAAATAAAAATTTATCATAATGTATTTAATCTTCATTATTGAAAACATATACTGATTTATTTTAATTAAACCATAAGTAAACATGAATATTTTTTTGCAGATTTATTTATTTATATTTTATGTATATGAGTACACTGTTGCCTACATACATATGAAGACATTCAAACACACAAGAAGAGGGCATTGAATCCCATTACAGATGGTTGTGAACCACCATGTGGTTGCTGGGAATTGCTCAGGATCTCTGGAAGAGCAGCCAGTGCTCTTAACCACTGAGCCATCTCTCCAACCCCACCTGAAGATATTTTTAAGCTTGGTTTAATTCTAATTTAATATAGATAGTTATAGCTTTTTATTACACGTATTTATTGTGATGTACACATGGCACACACAGTGATATCAGAGGATAACTTGAGGGAGTCAGTTCTCTCAGTTCCCTGGACTCAACATAAGTCATCAGTCAGACTTGGAGCAAGCACCTTTACCTACTGAACCATTTCAGGGGATGCTATGCATTTCTAAATCTTACTTTTAGAAAGATATAAAAGAAAATACTTCATTTTAATGAACAACATGTAATAAACACATCATTTTGCAATTTTCAAAGTAATTTGTCTCAAAAATTAAAAAAGTAAAAAGTAAAATTTGTCTCAAAGCAAAAATAGCCATTCTTTATAACACAAAATAATACATTATTTTACCTGTAATTTTAATATTGGGATTTATCTAATTATGTACATGACCACTGTAGGAAATAAAGAAGATATAAAATGATAAAATAATGAAAAGTCTTATGAAGTGTCTCAGTAGGAAAACAAAACATCCATTAACATTTTAATCCATTTGCTTCTGGATAGTTTTGCTCAAGTATACAAATTATTATACTGAATCATAACATGCACATAACTTTACTTTTTCACTCAGTGTCATAAACACAGTTGTTTCTTACCATAATCATTTTTTTCTCCAGGATTGTAAGATTTGATTGTTATCAACAAAGGCATAACTTATGTATAGCTAATCACCATTTTGTAGCCCTTTATTTTGTTTTGTTCTCAGTATTGTAATTTCTGAGATGAATATTCAGGTACATGTATATGACAGATTTCTCAAGTATAAATGAGTATAAAGGTTATACAGTTGTAAACATTATTCAGTATTCTCTGAAATATATAAAATAATGTATAATATTGCCAACTGTTTGACTTAGAAACATGAGAAATTTATAAAATTTCATCAGAGGGAAGTTTGCTGTGTGCATACACAGAGAGGACTTGGTTGAATCTGAAGGACCTGCAGTAACAGAATGTTCCTATTGGATAACTGCATCATTCTTCAACCTAGAGATTTCAACTGTCAATCAGGTCCACCTATAGAAGTCTGAGATACTCACTCTTGTCCAAAAAATTTGTGAACAGAAGATTTAGGGATATATAAACTACTTGATGAGAGTTGTGAAGGTATAAAGCCTCTAGAGAGGTTGTGGTGCATAAGGCAGAATCTTTATTAGTAGCTTCTTGTGTTCACTCTCATTGCATAAAGAGTTACTTTCTGCATAGGTGGTTACGTATCCTTCCTCTGATTTCTCTTGGATTATTTGAAATTTTGTTAATATAATGCCTGACACTTACCGATGTTCTTTTATTTTCACAAAGAATCTCACCTCCAAACATTAAATTCTACTTCACCCAAATTATAGGATTAACTCGCTTCTGCTTGAAACGCCTGGCCAATTTTATACCATGTTACTTTTTTTTTTTTTCAATTATTACAGTTCAAAGAATTAGAAGCATTTCAAGTTTGTTAACCTACTGGATATTTATATTTGATAAAATTTCTTGAAGAACATTATCTTTATATAATCCCTTACCTCTTTATTAACAAGTATAAATGTCATGTTATATGTCTCACTTTTGCTTTAATTTTAACAAATTGCCCAGAGAAAATGGTAGTCTAGTAGCAGACCTTTATTACTCCCTCTTCTCCATATCCAGTCCCCCACTCTCATCCCCAGAATACCTAGTACAGATTCTTCCTCTTCCCCATCCATCTCCAGTGGATCACAAAGATCTCCATCACTCTTAAACATTATTTCCGACTCAGTGCTTTATCCCAGTCCCAACTCCAACAGGTACTCCCTGGAACACATATGTCACTCTGACAAAGGAAGCAAGTAGGCTGATGGCAGAGCTTCACCTCTCCCTCCAGTCCCCCAAGTTCAATACTCAGGATCATACCCTGCTCTATAGCAGATCTTCTACTACAGCCTCTCCTCATTCTTTGTCCTCATTCCCATTATGGTGCATAATGAAAGCTGTTTTAAGAGGCAAGTTCACGGCACTAAGAACCTACATTGAAAAAAAAAAAAAGAAAGAAAGAAAGAAAGAAAAGAAAAGAAAGAAAAAGATATTGAAGAGATCTGAACAACTTCATAGCACACCTGAAAGTTCTAGAACAAAAAAGAAGAAATCAAGCCCAAAAGAGTAGATGGCAAAAAATAATAAAACTTTGGGTTGAAATCAATAAAATAGAAAAACTACAATGAACAATAAAATAAAGAGCTAATTCTTTGAAAAATTCAGTCACATTGACAAACTCTTAAGCAAATTAGCTAAGAGGGAGATGGAAAATACCCAATTGGGAAATCTAGAAATGAAATCATTTTCTCATTACATGGAACTTAACAAATTTAAAGATCAAACAAGTAATTTTTTTCTTTTTCTTTTTTATTATTATTTTCTTTATTTACATTTCAAATGCTATCCCGAAAGTTCCCTATATCCCACTCCCTACCGCTATTCCCCTACCCACCCACTCCCATTACTTGGCCCTACCCTTCCCCTGTGCTGGGTCATATAAAGTTTACAAGACCAAGGGGCCTCTCTTCCCAATGATAGCCAATTAGGCCATCTTCTGCTACATATGCAGCTAGA
>NC_034593.1:15970976-15982315 GCF_900095145.1 Mus pahari | reverse complement strand
GCTGGGTCCTCCGGTAGTACTATGTCCAATTTTCTGAGGAACCGCCAGACTGATTTCCAGAGTGGTTGTACAAGCTTGCAATCCCACCAGCAATGGAGTAGTGTTGCTCTTTCTCCATAACCTCGCCAGCATCTGCTGTCACCTGAATTTTTAATCTTAGCCATTCTGACTGGTGTGAGATGGAATCTCAGGGTTGTCAAACAAGTAATTTAAATGGATGTATAACTCATAGTTAAATAGAAACTTTCAATAAAACTCTTTCAACTTAAAAGGACACAGCAATTGATGGTTTTAGCACAGAATTCTACCAGACTTTCAATATTCTTCAAATTACTCCACAAAATATATATAGAAGGAACATTGCCCAGATCATTCCATGAATCACAGTTACCCTGATACCCAAACTATTATGAAGAGATATCAAAGAGAACTACAAACCATAGATGCAAAATAACCAACAAAATGCATTCAAACTGAACCCAAGAACACATTTAAAAACATATTCACCATGATCTAGCAGACTTCATCCTAGAAACACAGGGATAGTTCAACACACATAAATCAATAAAGAAAGCCCACCATATACTGAAAGACAAAAGCCACATGATCATTTCATTAAATGCAGAAAAGATTTCTAATAAATCCAATACTGCTTTGTGATTAGAGATATTTGAGACCTACTTCAATATAATAAAAGCCATTTACAGCAAGCTCATAGCCAAACATCAACTTAGAGAGAAACTCAGATCAATTCTATTAAAATCAGAAGCAAGACAAAGTTGTCCAGTCTTTCCTTACCTATTCAATATAGTACTTATTCAATGACGCCTTAACTAAAACAGTAACAAAACTGGAAGATCAAGGAACTACAAATTGGAAAGGAAGAAGTCAAAGTATCTGTATTTGCAAATGATATGCTAGTATACATAAATGAGCCTAAAAAATATCTACCAGAAAACTTCTGAATCTCATTAACACTTTCAGCAAAATGGCTGGATATAGTCTGTAGCTCTATTATATAAAAATGCCAAATGGTTTTACAAAGAAATCAAGGAAACAACACCTTTCATGGTTGCTTCTGCTGGCATTTAGTGTAGGCTCCACCCCACAGTTACCTGACAACAGCCAGGTGTGCCTAACTCACTAGAAAAGGGCTGCTTGCTCCCTTTTGCTCTTTCTCTGTCCTTTGCACTTGCTCCCCCTCTCTCCCCATTGCTTTCCCACTTCTCTCTCCTCATGAGAGACCTCAGGAAACGGAGAAACATCTATACTACAAAGGACAGGGTTATTTGGACAAAGTGGCAGCCTACAGACATGAAAAGATTTCTACCACCTCCACATGCGACAGGGTACTAATATCCAAAATATATAAAGAACTCAAAAAACTAGATATCAAGAAAACAAATACCCCATTTAAAAATGGTGTACAGATCTAAACAGAATTTCTAAAGAGAAAATTCGGATGGCTGAGAAACACTTAAAGAAATGTTCAAGAGAAATGATCATTAAAAGTTATAACTTGAAATGTTGTAAATGTGAAACAGACGTAGAGAAATATGCTAACTCTGAATGAGATTCTTAGACAGTATTTTAGAGAATCACTTCCAGGTGCAGGATTTGTGGTGCCCCTTTCCAGGGGAAGGACAAGTATGTGAAAAGTAGCACAAAGGTCAGTTCCTAGAGTCAGATTATCCAGGTCCAAATTCTAAACCCAACCAACCTCTACAGTTGAGTTACACTGCACCACTTAATATGTAGACCTCCAAGCTGTGTCGCTAAGAACAGAACTGAGTGACCCGGTGTTGGGATGGCTAGATAACGCAGTTCCTAAAAGCAGAGAACTCTTGCCTGTGCTCTAGAAGAATCTGACTCATGACAGCTATGACAATATCATATGTCATATAATATTGGTTTGTTGCAGATAATTTGAAAGGAAATCCGTCCTCAGATGGCTTTGGGGGGGAAGCTTGGCTCAACAAAATCAGAACAAGCAGATAATCTGGATAGCACTGGTTCCTGGAGTACACAGTCAATTCTTGAAGAACTTTTCCAGTCTTCTCCACTGTATTACTACATTCTTATTCTTGCTGGGAGAGAAAGTTCTTGGAAATTACCAGATCTCCGTTTGAATTTTAATGGTTGTCTCCCTCGAAAATTGAACACATTAAAATAAAAGAAGTTCATCGACCTTGCAGCATAGCACTAGAACTCTGGATGACATTACAGAGGATCTACAAAGCAAACAGACTGCAGCTGTCTTCTGTCAGCAATTAATAAAATGTAGTCATGCCTTTGTATCCAAGAAATTATATAATATTCGCTAAATGGGATGAGAGAAGAAGTTCCTAAATTAATTTTCATGACAGTTTTACTATCACACAGCTTAATAAAGTTCTCCTCTCCAGGGGGAAATTGTTATAAGAAACTGCATTATTTTCTGAGAAAGATTTAAAAAAAAATTACAGTTTAGATTTGCCAATAGATTTAATGAAGACTAGATCTGGAATGGTAAAAGCAATAGCTTAATTTATTTCAACTCAACTCTGACATCTCAAGGATAACAGTGAGACAAATCTCAGGCTTAACCCCTAGAGATAGTCCTAACAGAGTCATCAAAAGCCACTTTAAAATGATGTTCAAAACCTGAGCGGTTGGAAGGAACATACAATAAACCAGGGACCACCTGCTTATGACCAGTCTTTTGCATAGGCAGAAGAGGTAGCTGTATAGGAAATCAACACAGAGCAATTGTATCAGAAGACAGGGAGAGTCTGGCATCAAAGCCAGCTGTGCTGATAGGTCTAAGAGGCTCAACAAACTGTCTCAGGTAATATTTGGCTGTATCTAGAAGCAAGTTTGTGACAACTTGGAAGTGAATGTTACACGCAGGATATTGAAGCCAGGAATACTGCTAGATACACAGTACACAGATCTATTCTCACTACAGAAAATCATCTAATTCATATATTGGTAGTGCCAATGTTAACAGTCCTGGGGAATTAAAGAAAGGGGAAGCCACTAATCAATGGTACATACCTGTAATGTGTGTGGGAGATAATGCACCAGTCTATTTTTTTAACCTATAATGTGTCTTTTCTGTCTTTTTCCAGTGTCCCTACTTACCATCTTCTTACGTTGCATGAAAACTTCATCCAAATCACCTGCTCTGTGGAAGGATTGTGTTAAAAGAACAGTGTTAACTTCTTGAGTTAATAAATATATTAAGCTCCTGCAAAAGGTTATACATTGTGAAGTCACTGGTGAATGCTGGGAACAAAGACAGCTGGCAGCATAATCCTAGGCTAAATGATTAAACCCCTGCTTCCCTGAAAGATAAAAGGTATGTGTGGTTCCCACTGAGCACTAATCCTCACAGAAGACAATAAGCCCAGAAATGAAATAGAAACCTGTGGTACTGATGGCAGCTTCTCTGAGACATTCTGTATCATTGTCACATTCATCAGGATTCTGATGAGTGAAGTCAAAGGCATAGCTAAATATTTCCATAGAGGACTTGAATCATTTCCAATGAAAACAGGCTAATTTTAAAAATTTAGGGCTGAACAAGTGGATAAAGGCACTCGCCACCAGGTCTGACAACCTGAATTGAATCCTTGGACCCCACATGGAGAAAGAAAGAAGCCAACCCCTTCAGATTGTCCTCTGACCTCCATACCGTGAAGAAGCACACATATTTGCATATTCACACACACACACANACACACACACANAGAGAGAGAGAGAGAGAGAGAGAGAGAGAGAGAGAGAGAGAGAATCAAAACTACTGATGACAGGCAATACCCTAGAAGCCCCAGAGAAAATGGAGCAAAAGGCACTGATATTAGATGTAGGTTGAAATAATAAACTCCAGTAAGAAAATGCACCATCACCAAGATCCAAGACCTGGGAAAAACCATTCCTGCACCACTCCAGATGACATGCAAACAGAAGAGAAGTATGCTAAACCAATAATTTAGAGACACATGAGCCATGAGACGGTTGCTTACCCTCTCTGAATTGCAATTTTCTTTCCCTGATCTTCAGAAATGTCTCTGTAGGCAGCATACGGAAGACAACAGTCAGAGCTCTGCCCTTATCATTAGGCCTAAGCCATATGCAATATGCTTTTCAAACACTTAACTAAAGCATATATATAGTGGCCTAGTCCAGCACTCAGTACACAGTGACAATCCCACTCCCTGCCCGACTCCCACACACACCTTTAAACCCACTCCCTGCCCGACTCCCACACACACCTTTAACCATTTGTCCTACCTGTTAATTAGCTTCTATGATTTCAAGTGCCAAGAATGGAAACTGAACATAGAGGCTTTGTAAAAACATAATGGAAAAGTGGTAAGGTACTACCTGGATTGTGTAGACTCAGAAATGCAAGTCACTCGGCATTTTCTAATTAAATTTTAAGGGTAGCCAATTTATATATTTTCAAAATAAGTTGATGTTTGTAAAAGCCACCCTAATGATAGATAAAGCAGGACTTTCTACACTATGAGAAGCAATAAAGCAGCAAATGATTATCCTATGAAATGAATGAATCAGACGTGTTAAGGATGCTTTTCACTCCACGAAAACTAAGTCAATCCACACAGGCTACAGAACAGACAGGACACTTCACTTCTGAGAGGGCAGCCCCTCATACATTCCCCAGCCCCTGGTGCTTCAAGTCTGTGCAGGATTAAGTGCATCCTCTTCTACTGAGGCCAGACAAGGCAGCCCTCTGCTACATAAGGGCAGGGCATGCAGGGGGCGGCGCTTTAACCAGCCCATGTGTGCTCTTTGGTTGGTGGCTCAGTTTTGGTGCTTCCAGGCATCCAGGTTAGTTGACACTATTGGTCTTCCTGTGAGGTTGCCATCTACTTGAGGGCCTTCAATCTTCCCAATAACTCTTCCATAGGGGTTCCCAGACTCTGTCCAATGTTTGTCTGTGGGTATCTGCATCTGTCTCAGCCTCTCAGAGGGCTGCTATGCTAATCTCCTGTCTGCAGGCACAACATGGCATCATTAACAGTGTGAGGGATTGGTACATGCCCATGGAATGGGTCTCAAAATGAGGTGGTCACTGGTCGGCCATTCCTTTAGTCTCTGTTTCATCTGTGTCCCTGCATTTCTTTTAGACAAAACCAATTCTGTGTCAAAAGTTTTGTAGGTAGTTGGTGTCCCCATCCATCTACTGGTTTGTCAGTTTTAAAGTATACATATTTCCTGGTATACAGTTTCTAAAAATACAGTATTTGAAGCTCCCTGATTGTATGTCTTAAGACATTTTTTTTTTTTGGTGGGGTCAGTCTTCTCATTTCTATTAATAATGGACTCACAAATTGTCTCATGTCAGAAAAATGACATTTTGTGGAGAAATTTTTTTTTAATGTATTCTGGGAAGTAGAATCAAGTATCATTATTCTGGGAAGTAGGATCAAATATCATTTTCTTTTTTTCTTTTTAATTATTCTTTTCTCATATATTACATTCTGACTACAATTCTCCCTACCTCCCCTCCCCCAGGCTTCTCTCATTCCCTTTTCCCCAGGATCCACTACTCCTTTACCTCCCATCAAAAAAAGAGCAGCCCTGCCAGGTTCATCAACCAAATATGACATGACAAGCTAAAATAAGACAAAGTACATATTCTTACATCAAGGCTGGACTAGGCAGCCCAGTGGGGGAAAAAAGGGTTCCTGGAGCAAAGCAAAAGATCAGACACTGCCCCACTCCCACGATTAACTCTCACAAGAACACCAAGTCACACAAGCATAACGTACAAGCAGAGGACTGAGGTCAGAAGCATACAGGCTCCCTGATGTCTGTGAGGACACTTGAGTGCTTGTGGGTTGATTCTGTGGGCCACGTTCTTGTGTCATGGATCCCTCTGGCTTCCATCCTTCCTCCCCCTCCTCTGTAGGACTCCCAGAGCTCTGCCTAATGTGTGTCTGTGGGACTCTGCATCTGCTTCTGTTAGTTGCTGGATGAAGACGCTATGGTCTTGATAATGCCAGGTTCTGGTCCCGATTCTGCGGGACACCTAGGAGAGCACAAGAACTGCAGAGTCTGATGCAGTTGTGCGTTAAGAGTCTTTTTATTGTTTTCGAGGCAGACTCAGATCGCAATCCTTCCTACAGCGCAGGAGAGGAGTGCGACCACGAGCTTGGAAGGCTTGGCTGGCCCGTATATACAACAGCATAGTTAGAGATTCTTTGAATGCTTTGGGTGATGTGGGAGGCAGGGGAGAGAAGTCATAATTTAAACATGATACCATTTGGTAGGGCGTAATTGCGCGGCTGAGAGGGGATTCTTCTGACCTAAGGATTATCTTTATGGGGCTATCAGGAACTAGTTTTATGACTGTCTGTGACCCCTGATCACTTCCCTTCCGTGATTCAAACATGGGACCCTAATATTCTTTTTCCAAGGCACCCCTCGCACCTGGAAAGTGCCCAGTTGGTTATCAGGGAGCATGCTAGCTTTGGTCACAGAGGCGAGGGAGGCTGTCATCCCTCTTACTCAAGCTGACACCTGTGGCTCCTCCAGTTCTCTCAGAGCAGCCAGAGAGGCGGAGGAAGCCTTGTGCTTGCTACATGAGGGAGCAGGGCTTGGGGGGGGGGGGATTGGAACTTTTGTGGGAAAGCAGAGAGGCAAGCTGCCTGCACACCCCACTGTGCTTGCTGTGTGAGAGAGCCTGGGGTGGCAGAAGGGGAACTTCTGCTAGAAGGTGCAGAAGAAAACTGCCTGTGCATTTCACTACCACCACATCCTGTAGGCATGAGGAAGTGTAGGTTGGAGATTTTATGGCTGGGTTGGTATACTGGCTGGTTTTGTGTGTCAACTTGACACAAGCTGGAGCTATCACAGAGAACGGAACCTCCCTTGAGGAAAAGCCTCCATGAGATCCAGCTGTAAGGCATTTCTCAATGAGTGATCAAGGATAGGAGGGCCTGTTGTGGGTGGTATCATCCCTGGGTCCTCGGTTCTATAAGAAAGGAAGCTGAACAAGCCAGGGGAAGCAAGCCAGTAAGTAACATACTTCAATGGCCTCTGCATCAGCTCCTACCTCCAGGTTTCTACCCTGTGTGAGTTCCAGTCCTGATTTCCTTTGGTGATGAACAGCAATGTTGAAGTGTAAGCTGACTAAACCCTTTCCTTCCCAACGGGCTTCTTGGTCATGATGTTTGGTGCAGGAATAGAAACCCTGACTAAGAAAGTTGGTGTTCCAATCCCTCTGCTTGAGGCTTGTCCTGGCTAGAGTTCAGGCTCCTTGTCCTCAATTACTCAGAGTCTTCACTAGTGTCACTTTCAGATTCCCTGGGTTAGGGTTACTATTTCAGGACCCAGCCATACCACTCCTGGGCATATGCCCAAAGGACTTTTCATCCTACCACAGGACTCTTGCTCAACTATGTTCATTGCAGCTTTATTTTTAATAACCAGAAACTGGAAACAATCTAGATGTCCCTCAACCAAAGAAAGGATTAAAAAAGAAAAAGTGGTACATTTACACAATGATGTATTATTCAGCTGTTATAGAAAAAAGATCAAATCTGCTAGCAAATGGATAGAACTAGAAAAAAAAAATCCTCCTGGGTAACATAATCCAGGCCCAGAAAGACAAACATGCTACATACTCCCTTACAAGTAGAAATTAGCTATAAAATAAAGATAATCATGCTACAATTCTAAGACCCAGAAAGGCTAATAACAAGAAAGGTTTGGTGGAAGACACAAGGATCTTCTTGGGAATGGAAAATAGAATAGATTTTCCTGGTGGAATTGGGTTGGGTGGGGATGGGAACAAGAGGAATTAGGTCAAGGGAGTCGTAGGGATAGAATGCTGCGATAAACTACTGAAATTCTGGAACACTTCAGGAGCAAGGCAGAAACCTAGTGCAATGCAAATGCCATTTTCTAAGAGGAATCCACTATTGTAACTATATCAGATATTAACATGGATGTGCAAGCACCTCTATAGCAGGATACAAATCCCTTGGGTATGTGCACACTACTAATATTGTCAAACAATATAGCCATCTCTTTGCATTTCCTTTGACAAACATCCAGCCTGCTTTCTCAGTCATTGCACTGTTTGCACTCTCACCAGCAGTATGTAAGATTTCAGTTCTCACCATAGCCATGCCAGCAACTGTTGTCATTTGTATTCTTGCTGATGTCCATTCTAACTGGGGTGAGATGAAAGCTTACGTTGGCTTTAATTTGAATTTCCATGATGATGAAGGATGCCAAGCACTTTTAAATGTGTTTCCTAGACGTTTTCATGTTTTTCTTTTGATAAGTTTCAGTTCCATAACATTCTTTGTAAAATTGGGTTCTTTCTTTAAAAAATTAAACATTTTTGTGTATGTGTGTATTCTAGAAACAAATACTCAGTCAGATTCACAGCAGGTAAAGACCATCTCGCGTTCTGTTAGCTGTCTGTTTTCTCTCTTCAGATTCCCTTCTGTGTACAGAAAATTTGGGTTCATGAGATCCCATCGGTTAGTCATTGATGTTATTTGTTGTACTATTGGAGTCTCATTGAGAAAGCCCTTACTTGTACTTAAATATTTAACTGTACTTTCTACTTCTTATGCTAGAAGTTTTAGGGTACCACATCTTATATTGAAATCTCCATTCATCTGGAGTTGAATTTTTGCTGAATGAGGCATAAGGATCTAATTCAATTTTTGTCAATGTTGAGCCATTGTCCATTTAATACGCTGTATTTCCTCCACTGTGTGCTTATTATATATTTGTCAAATCAAGTAACTTTAGTTGTATGGCCTTATATCTGGGTCCTCAATTAAATTTTGATCTATATGTCCTTTCCTTGTGCTAATACTGTGCTACTTCCATTTTTATGGCTCTGTAGTATGATTTGAAACTGAATAGGATAATATCATCCACAGTATTTATTTAGGCAGAATCCATCATAAGTCTCTATTTGGCTTAACACTTGTTTTTAATAACTACTGTTTGTGTTTAAAGAGGTTTACACTTTTAATATGCTCTGTTAGGTACAGCTGCATCTACTAGGGCAAATTTTACAAACATATTTAGGAAATCAAAGAAGAGGAGTTTTTGCCTGATCCTGTGCCACAGTACCTAGAGCTGATCCTGTGCAATAGATCTCCATATTCAAATACCGCCAGGAGAGAGCTGGTCTCCCAGGAATGGTGGCACACCTCTGAGCACAAGTAAGACTACCACTTCTGCTCAAATACCTGCCCCAAGGGGGACGCACCCAGGGCCATCAGGAAACAAAAAACCAAGGAACAGCCAGGGACAGGATCCTTCCCATTTCAGTCTGTGCCCAGAGCTGAACCTGTGCCACAGCTCTCCATAATCAAATTCCTCCTGAAAAGAAATGGTCTCAGAGGAGTACTGACACACAGGCTTGCAGGAGGGACAAGACACTGTCAGAGACAGCAAGGCCAGCTAACAAATATAACCAGATGGTAAGAAGCAAGGGCAAGAACATAAGCAACAAAAACCAAGGCTTCTTGGCATCACCAGAACCCAGTTCTCCCCCTCCCCCCCCCCCACAGTGAGCCATGGATACCCCATCACACCAGAAAAGCAAGACTCTGATTTAAAATGGCATTGCATGATGATGATAGAGGACTTTAAGAAGAATATAAATAATTCTCTTAAAGAATTACAGGAGAATACAGGTAAGCAGGTAGAAGCTCTTAAAGAGGAAACACAAAAATGCCTTAAAGAAAACACAGCCAAATAAGTGAAGGAATTGAACAAACCTTCGAGGATCTAAAAATGGAAAAGGAATAAAGAAATCACGAAGGGAGACAACACTGAAGATAGAAAATCTAGGAAAGAGATCAGGAGTCATAGATGCAAGCATCACCAACAGAATACAAGAGATAGAAGAGAGAATCTGAGGCGCAGAAGATACCATAGAAAACACTGACACAACAGTCAAAGAATATGTAAAATGCAAAATGGTCCTAACCCAAAACATCCAGGAAATCCAGGACACAATGAAAAGGCCAAATATAAGGATAATAGGTATAGAAAAGAACTAATATTCCCAACTTAAAGGGTCAGTAAATATCAACAACAACAACAACAACAAAAATACAGAAGAAAATTTCCTTAACCTGTAGAAAGAGATGCTCATGAACATACAAGAAGTCTACAGAATGCCAAATAGATTAGACCAGAAAAGAAATTACTCCCATCACATAATAGTCAAAGCACCAAATGCAAAAAACGAAGAAAGAATATTAAAAGCAGTAAGGGTAAAAGGTCAAGTAACATATAAAGTCAGACCTATCAGAATTACACCAGACTTCTCACCTGAGATGATGAAAGCAAGAAGATTCTGGGCATATCTCATATAGACCCTAAGAGAACACAAATGCCAGCCCAGGTTAAAATACCCAGCAAAACTCTCAAGTAACATAGATGGAAAAACCAAGATATTCCATGAAAAAAACAAATTTACACACTATCTTTCCACCAATCCACCCCTACCAAGGATAATAGATGGAAAACTCCAACATAAGGAGGGAAACTACATCCTAGAAAAGCAAGAAAGTAATCTTCTTTCAACAAACCCAAAAGAAGACAACCACACAAACATAATTCCACCTCTAACAACAAAAACATCAGGAAGCAACAATCACTTCTCCTTCATATCTCTTAACATCAATGGGCTCAATTCCCCAGTAAAAAGACACAGAATAACAGACTGGTTAGGTAAACAGGACCCAACATTTTGCTGCATACAGGAAACCCACCTCAGGGACAAAGACAGACATTACCTCAAAGTAAAAGGCTGGAAAATAATTTTCCAAGCAGATGGTCCTAAGAAACAAGCTAGAGTAGCCACCATTCTAATATCAAAAAAAAATCAACTTTCAACCTAATGTTATCAAAAAAGATAAGAAGGGACACTTCATACTCATCAAAGAAAAAAATCTAACAATTCTGAACATCTATGCTCTAAATGCAAGGGCATACACATTCATAAAAGAAACTTTACTAAAGATCAGAGCACACACTGCATCTCACACAATCATAGTGGGAGAATTGAACACCCCACACTCAGCAATGGACAGATCATGGAAACACAAACTAAACAGAGACACAGTAAACCTAACAGAAGTTATTGACCAAATGGATTTAACAGATATCTATAGAACATTTCATCCTAAAACAAAAGAATGTACCTTCTTCTCAGCACCTCATGGTACCTTCTCCAAAACTGACCCTATAATTGGTCATCAACAGATATAAGAAGACTGAAATAATCGCATGCATCCTCTCAGATCATCATGGACTAAGGCTGGTCTTCAATAACAACAAAAACA
>NC_034593.1:15964221-15970386 GCF_900095145.1 Mus pahari | reverse complement strand
GAGGAAATCCAAAACACCATCAGATCCTTCTACAAAAGCCTATACTCAACAAAACTGGAAAAGATGGATGAAATGAACAATTTTCTAGACAGATACAAGGTACCAAAGTTAAATCAGGATCAGATAAATGATTTAAACAGTTCCATATCCCCTAAAGAAATAGAAGCAGTAATTAAAAGTTTTCCAAACAGAAAAAGCTCAGGACCAGATGGTTTTAGTGCAGAGTTCTATCAGACCTTCAAAGAAGACCTAATTCCAATACTCTTCAAACTACTCAACAATAGAAACAGACAAAACACTACCTAATTTGTTCTATAAAGCTACAGTTATGCTGATACTAGAACCACACCAAGACCCAACAAAGAAAGAGAACTTCAGACCAATTAACCTTATGAATATTAATGCAAAGGTACTCAATAAAATTCTCACAAAACAAATCTAAGAACACATTTCAAAATGATAATTCACCACAATCAAGTAGGCTTCATCCCAGGGATGTAGGTTCAGTTCAATATATGGAAATCCATCAAGGTAATCCACTACATAAACTCAAAGAAAAAAATCCATATGATCATTTCATTAGATGCTGCAAAAGCATTTGAAAAATTCAACTTCATGTTAAAGTCAAATGGCCAAGAAGTACCTGAAGAAATGTTCAACATCCTTAGTCATCAGGGAAATGCAAATCAAAACAACTCCGAGATTCCAGCTCACACCAGTCAGAATGGCTAAGATCAAAAACTCAGGTGACAGTGGATGTTGGTGAAGATGTGAGAAAGAGGAACACTCCTCCCTTGTTCATGATATTGCAAGCTGGTACAACCACTCTGGAAATCAGTCTGGCATTTCCTCAGTCAATTGAACATAGTACTACCTGAGGACCCAGCTATATCACTTCTGGGCATATACTCAGAAGATCCCCCAACATGTAATAAGGACATATGCTCCACTATGTTCATAGCAGCCATATTTATAATAGCCAGATGCTGAAATCAACCCAGATGTCCCTCAACAGAGGAATGGATACAGAAAATGTGGTACATTTACACAATGGGATACGGCTCAACTATTAAAAACAATGACCTCATGAAAATTAGCAGGTAAATGGAAGGATCTAGAAAATATAATCCTGAGTGAGGTAACCCAGGCCCAAAAGAATACACATGGTATGTACTCACTGATACGTGAAAATTAGGCAAAGAGCGTGGAATACCCACAATACAACTCACAGACTACATGAAGCTCAAGAGGAAGAAAGATTATAGAATGGATGCTTCAGTCCTACTTAGAAGGAGGAGCAAAATAATCAAGGGAAGTAGAGGGCGGGAGGGATTTGGGAGGAAGCTGGGGGGGGGGGAGAAGGGTAGAATCGGGTATGGGAGGAGCTGGAGTAGATGTACAAGGGGTCAGGAAATTGAACAGAAGTATGTAGCAATGGGTTATGGGGAACTGGGGGTAACAACCAGAAAGTCCCAGATGCCAGGAAATCAAGAGCCTTCCAGGGGAATGACATTTGCTGAAATACCCCACGAAATGGAGAAAGAACCTGTGGAGACCATATTCAGAGGTTATGCATGGCCCCTGGTTGAGAGATGGAGCCACCCACCCACATCCAAAATTTAACTCAGAATTGCTCCTGTCTAAAGGAAATACAGGGACAAAGAGTGGAGAGGAGACTGAATGAAGGAAAGGGCATCCAGAGACTGCCCCACCTGGGGATCCATCCCACATGCAGACACCAAACCCAGACACTATTGTGGATGCCAAGAAGCGCTTGCTGACAGGAGCCTGATACAGCTGTCTCCTGAGAGGCTCTGCCAGATCCTGACCAGTGCAAGTGCAGATGCTCACAGCCAACCATCAGACTGATTACAGGGACCCAATGGAGGAGTTAGGGGAAGGACTGAAGGAGCTGAAAGGGCCTTAACTGGCATCAACGGGACGAGAGGCCCTCAGCTGTGTGAAGGCTTGATGCCCTAGTGTAGAGGAATGCTAGGGCAGTGAGGTGGAGTGGGGGGGGAGCACCCTCATAGAAGCAGGGTATGAGGGGGTGAGATAGGGGGTTTGCAGAGGGGAAACCGGGAAAGGGGATAACATTTGAAATGTAAATAAATAAAATAAAAAATTAAAAACAAAACAAAGCAAAACATAGTAATAAAAATGACTCCTACTAACATTCTACTACACTGAAAGATTACTAGAACCTTAATTAGTTAATGATGATGGCCTTGCTTAGCCATCATCAGAGAACCTTCCTACAGCAGATGGGAGCAAATACAGTGAACCACAGCTGGACATTACACATAGGAGGAGAGAAATTGGAACACTCAGTCCTACATGGGATATCTCCTTCAAAACCCTCTCCTAAGAGCTTGGGAACCCCTGTGGAAGAGGAGAAAGAAAGAATGTAAAAGCCCAAGAAGATGGAGGACACCGAGAAAGCAAGATCCTCTAAAGCAATGTAAGGAAAGCTCATAGAGCTGAGGCGGCGTGCACAGGGCAGAGAGCTGAGGCGGCGTGCACAGGGCACAGAGCCCGAGGCGGCGTGCACAGGGCATAGAGCCCGAGGCGGCATGCACAGGGCATAGAGCCTGAGGCGGTGTGCACAGAGCTTGCACAAGTCTGCATCAGGTCCTCTGTATACACATTATGGTCTTCAGTTTCACGGTCTTATGAAATTCCTGAGTGTGGGAGTAAGTGGGTTTCTGATTCTGTGACTTCTCTTGGACTGCTCTTTTCCTTCTGCTAGTTTGTCTTATCCAACTCTGATATGATTCTTTGGTTGTGTCTTATTATGTCTTATTTTGTTATACTTTATTATTATTCCTTAGAAGCACATTTGTTTTCTAATGAAAGATATAAAGGGAATGAATGGAACTGGGTGCGAGGAGAGATTGGATTAACTGGGAGGAAACTGTAATCGAAATGTATTACATAAAGAAAAAAATCTATTTTCAGTAAAATGGCGAAAAGGTAATAGGAAATATATCACTTTGTAACATACAAACTATTGAAAAGGTTATATAGTTACAGAGGAGTCATTTCCTATTAAAATGCCATTGAACTATTATGTACTGTATTTCAATATATGGATTTTTAAAGTAATTTTTTAAAGTAATGGCTTATTGGCTACTTTTCATGTATAGACATTCTATGCACTAAAATTTATTTAACGTTTTAGTTTAGTTGGATAGAATTTCCTTATGTCCATAATAATACATATTTTATCCATGTACTAATCATTTTAAACAGACTCTTGACTGAAAGTAAATTTCTCTCTCCTTAACCCTAACGAAGCTTTTTTTTGTGTTTTCCAGAATAGACTCTCTCCTCTCAGAGAGTAAATTGTGAACTGGAGAGATAAGGACCCATTACGCTGATTATGCAAACCCTGCAGCCCTGGTAAATTCATGTCTAAACTTCAGAAGAATGGGTACCAAGGCGGAGTCCAGGGGGTTCGGAGTAGATTTGCACCTTCAGTGCATTTCAGTTCATCACACAGTACACTAAGAATAAGCCTAACATTATCTTTTAAGTGCTGTCTAGTACAAACCAAAGGTTTTTCACTGTGGATTTGAGGTTTGTTTTGTGACCCTGACTTTTATAGCATGTAATGGAAATCATTGTAGTTCCCAGTTCCCTGTCTGCTTTGCCAAGAAAGACTTGGCACCTTAAGCAACAGAGGCAAGCCATAAAGTTTCCCCAATGAGGAGATGTTGAAAAGGGTTATTTTAACAATAGATCCTCCAGCTGAGCATTCTTCCTGATAGTCAGAGCAAAAGTCTGATGTGGACCTTGAAACTGAGCAGCAACAGCAGATAAAAATTATCTCAGCAAATGTGCCACCTCTTAGGAAAGACAAGACAACTAGTAAGAAAAATTACCTTTGGGGTATTTGTAGTCTATATATATATATATATATATATATATATATATATATATATATATATATATGCAATATACAGGTCACTGTTGTAGAGTTATGCATCCTTTCTATGAGACCCAGTGTTCTTTGATTCTCTGTCTCCAGTCGCATAGGGGTCAAATATCCCACTGAGAGATTAGGAAGAGAAGCTGAGAGGTTTAATACAGATGATGTTGCACAGAAATGGCTAGATACTAATGTAGTCTATGTATCTAGGAGGCTGGCAGGTGACCCGAATTAACCAAGACACAATTTTTAGGAAGAGAAGCAGTGTAGGCTGGAATAGAATAAAAATTAAAGAAAATGATTGTATGCCTATATTAACTGAGGGTTTTCCAATGTACAACCCTCTGGAGGGTCAAAGGAATAATCTGTTTTCCTGGTAGGTATGGGGCCCATTTTACAAGCTCAGCCTTATTTTCTTCATATGTTGAATGCGTTGTGTTGTTATAAACGTGTGCTCTGGGATAAAATAACAGGCCTAAGTTTGGAGGAAGGTATTAACCTTCCATTCTTCAAAGAAGAAGATGGAATGCTTTTATCCGTGTATTTATCATTTAGATGCATAACAATCTATATGATAGGAAGCTTCTGGACTTTCCATCTATCTATGACATAATCCCTGATGTTGCCAGAAAATGAGCAAGTTTTCTTTCTTCAGGCTTGCATGCCCAGTACTGAATTCTGATTGCGTTTCTCTAAGCCCCTGGATGCCAAGATCAATTCACGTTGATACATCAGTTGTTTCTAGTGGTTACCTACACAAAGCTGTAGCGACTGTGTTTTACCCAACAAAATAACTAAGAAGTAAACATGTCTCAACTATTGCTGAATTACTGAACTGCAGAACCTGTTATAAGGAATTTGACTCCTTTATTATGGACAAATACTTAAAATGAAACGTGTCATAATTATGCCTATGGTATTGCCTGTACTGATTAATAAATTACTTGGGAGAATAGAGGAATTGTGGGGACATTCAAGAATTTTGGTGTTTAATAGCTTCTTTCTTACTTTAACCAACTTGGTTCACAAGGTTTCCTAGAGGAAAAAGGCATTTTATTCTCTTTACAAAATATATGCTCGAAGTATGGAAAGGATCAGCATATGGCCATGTAGCGAAAGAGAACACTCACCTAGATCAAACTGAGAACATGGATTTCAGGATTAGTACCATGTTATTTCAGCCCCTCTGTTACATGTATGTTGCCAACAAGAACTTTAACCAGATCAAAATATTGAAGAATTGGGCTCTAAAGAGCTTTACCTCAAATAAGGAAAATGAGATGACTTTCAGGCTACAGGTTTTATTAATGTTGGCTACACAACAGGAGCCTGAAATAGTCCCAGGACCACACCAAACTATGAAAGTCCTTTTTAAGGTTTCCTGGGAAAAGAGAAGCCAACCACCATGGGGAAACACAATTAATATGTGGCTTATCAACAAAGGAGTACACATGGCTCCAGCTGCACATGTAGCAGAGGGTGGCCTTGTCATGCATCAATGGGAGGAGAGGTCCTTGGTCCTATGAAGGCTCAATAGATTTCCAGTGTAGGGAAATCTAGGGCAGGAAGGTGGGAATGGGTGGGTGGGTGGGTGAAGGAACACTCTCATAGAAGCAGAGGGAGGGAGGATGTGATAGGGTCCTTCCAGGAGGGAGGGAAACCAGGAAAAGGAGTAACATTTGAAATGTAGATAAAGAAAATATCTAATAAAAAAGTAGAAAAAAAATATGTGGCTTATAATATGTGACCAAAAGTAGGAGTCATGTAACTTAGGTTGTTTGTCAGCATTTACTGTTCATCTGGGTTAGAGAGTTGGGTGTGGTCAGTGTGTGAGCTGTACAACAGGACAACAATAAGGCTGCTTCCAAACCTTGGGCAGAGAGAATGGGAGATGAAGAAAAGGGGTATTGTCGCTTGGCTTGACATTCTCTCTGCATAGGGACTGGCTACCTAGAAGGTTTGGAGTCTCCTACTGATTCCAGTTTCTACATTTCTGTTCAAAAGATTATTCAGTCTGTTGTTGTAATAAACCCCTCTGGCCAAAAGTGACTTCAGAAAGGACATATTAATCTTGGTTTACAATTCCAGACAGATGAGAACTTATCCTAGCAGGTAGTCATGAGAGCAAGCAGCCACAGCATGAAACTGAGTAATCAAAAAGTTATATATATAAAATATGAAATATAAAATATTATATATATATATATATATATATATATATATATATATATATA
>NC_034593.1:15910707-15964075 GCF_900095145.1 Mus pahari | reverse complement strand
TTTTGGTTTTTCGAGACAGGGTTTCTCTGTGCAACCCTGGCTGTCCTGGAACTCACTCTGTAGACCAGGCTGGCCTCAAACTCAGAAATTCACCTGCCTCTGCCTCCCAAGTGCTTGGATTAAAGTTGTGCGCCACCACACCCGGCTTGATATTTCTTATTTAAATTATTTCATGTATAATTAAAAATTATTCTTCAGTATTACTAACAATAACTCCAGCAAATTCACCATGCCAAATATTACTACTCTTCAAATAGGGTTATTCAAGAATGATTATGTAAAATGCAACGGCTAATTTCAAGTCTGCTTAGACCTCAGCCACCAAGTGCTACAATTGGAGAAGACTGGATGTGTAGATGAAAAGATTTGTCAATCTAATAAGTAATACCATATTTTTAAATAGTTGTGTTACCTGGATACTAAAAAGAAATTACACACTTGTTAAAATTTGTTCTTGCATACCATATTAAAAAAAATGGGATAACAACGCCAAGAGCAAAGTTTTGGCCTCTCACAGCAGCTTTGAACACCAGTAAGAAATTAACCCTGGATAGCTACCCACAAGAATTTAAGCACGAGATAAACTCAAAACTGTGAGATAAAATCCAACTTTAAGAGTCAGTGGGTCAGATTAATGTTGAGATGGCCTAAGTCATTTGCCCTTTATTGCCAAACAAGAGATTCTTTAGATGGTATGTCTTAAGGAGAAATCTAGGAAGCATTTTCCCCTTTCCCAGACAGAGGCCAAGGACTCAAAAACCTCTGAGAGTATTATTCTCTAAGTTCTTATTCCTTTCTTTCTTTCTCCCTAACATAAAGACAGCAAGACCATGTATGAAGAAGTGTGATGAAACTGGAAAACCAATGCCAAGAGTCAAAGTCATTAGTGACAGCTTAGCATTTGGAACAGGATTCTGAACTTTTAAATCTCAGAGAAAATGGGAAGCTTGGGTTTGCATAGATAAAGATAAGGCTATTTGAGTTAACAGCCTGAGGCCCTTGTCCCTGGTGACCAACGGCATAATTACTGATAATATTTGTGTTGCAGACCTCTTGGTTATCTGTAAATACTGAGAACTCAGAATATTTTTAACAAGAAATTTATTTTAACATGATCCTTATCTTGAAGGGAAAACTATTTAGACTTCATTTTTTTAGAGAAATTACTCCAGCTTCGTGATATACTGCCCTATGCAAAACAACTACATGCACAATAAAATGAAATAAAATCATGTTTGGTTTTATAATCATAAACAAAAAAACATAAAAATTCTTTAATTAAAGTATGCAAGAATGTTTATGTTATTGATTGTTCTTTCCTGCGGGAAAAAATAAGAGGAAAATCACACACTAGAATATAGAGATAAGAGTGGAATGAACATGCCACTAATAGAGAAAAAAAATCTATTTTTAAGAATCAGTATTTTCTATATTGTTGCCATTTGATTTGAATTAAGATGTACCAGTTGCCATTCAATCTTTTCCCCAAGCAATATGCATATATCCCTGTACCAGTTACTTTGTACACAATAAAGAACTGGGGAAGAGAAAAATGAAAGGTCAAAGAAAAGTGTGGCACTCGGCATGTGGTTGAATTAATCTGTGACTTCCTAACAGAAAATGTAGTCTTGGTCTGGAACGAAATTCTAAAGTAAAAGGCAGTTTCCCCCTTTAGCCAATACCTCCTCTGCTGCCCTCACCCATCGAGTGAACCTTGGGCTTCCTTCCAGGCTCTGCAGGTCCTGCCTGATTCCCTGACTGTCAGGGGAATTAGAATCTGATTTCCCTCTTTGCCAAAGCCAGTGAGATTATAGTTGACTTGGCAATATAGTGTCAACTGCAAACAATAACTTCTCTGAGTGTCAACAGTCAGGAGGTGGAAGCAAGATGATTGCTGTGAGATAAAAATCTAATCTGAAAAAAAAAAAAAAAAAGCTGGTTCTGCAAAAGTATCCGCTGTCTCCCGTAGCAACAGGCTCCTTCCCGCCTTCCAAGACATGTGGCCCGTGTTCCCAGTACTGACTCTGTCCTCGAGTGTTCTTCAGTCCTGTGAAGCGTAGAATCAGGGGGAACATACAAGCAAACCAGGAACAATAGAATAGGGAGTAGCAATGATGGGCAAAAGCTCGACTTATTTTTTAAAATCAAAAATGAAAATTATAAAGTTGGAAAGGAAATTGATTATACTGAAAGACAGTTAGCAATTTTTTTTGAATATCTGGTACTAATGTATGTATATCCTCACTAAACCTCATTAGTTCAGATCAATGATAATCTTCGACATGTTACAAGTAAGATTTCCGGATATCTACCACAATTGTACTTTAAAATGAACCTATTCGTGGTTTGTATTGTTGACTAAGTCCTATGTAACACCAGTCCGACGGAGATGTGTAGATTACGTCCACGGAGAAGAAGATACCAAGCGAAGTTTCAGGCAAAATGAGACAAAAAGAGAAATGTAATATTTTCAAATATAGACACGTGGGTCCCATGAATTTTTTCCATGGATCCTAAGTTAAAAATTCTGCTTTTGAGGAAAGAATCTATAGAATAATTCCCTCTTGTCTTTCTGTTTTCCTGTGTTCACAGATTATGCTGAGTCACACGACCCTCTTCTCATCCTGCCGTTTTCCCTCTCTCTCTGTAGCCATCTTTTCTTCATTCTTAGGTTCTTTCTTTTTCTTCTTCCTTCACGCCATTGTTTTTTCAACCTTTCCACAGACTTGTTTGGTTTCAGACCCTGTGACAGGGGACTGAGGTGCATATTTTACACATCAAAGCTGACCTGGCTTCCAGGTTCTCCCAGCATCCCTCAGTCCATACCAGACATACCCTGTCCCAACCCTGAACTTTCCAGCCCAGGGGCTGGCCTGCCTTTCCCCCAGAAGCTTCTCTCTCTCTCTCTCTCTCTCTCTCTCTCTCTCTCTCTCTCTCTCTCTCTCNCATATTTTACACATCAAAGCTGACCTGGCTTCCAGGTTCTCCCAGCATCCCTCAGTCCATACCAGACATACCCTGTCCCAACCCTGAACTTTCCATCCCAGGGGCTGGCTTTCTTTTTCTCCAGAAGTTTCTCTCTCTCTCTCTCTCTCTCTCTCTCTCTCTCTCCCACTCTCTCTCTTTCCCCCTCTCCTCCCTCTTCTCCTCCTTCTCTCTCCTCCTCTTTTCTCTCTCTGTGCATGTTTCTCTCTTTCTACACCCCCCCCATGCTGTCTTCCCTGGACTCAGCCCTTCAGCCAGTGAACTTGCCTAAGAACAGATTCCCAGTAAACCTACATTTAATATAATCTAATCTGGCTCAAATAGGCTCATTTTACCGGCAAAGAAATAGCTTATCAATGTTCTCCAAGATATATTTTGTAAGGGTCCAAAAATTGCTGATGGAAGATTCCATACTCAGATAGTAGACAAAGACAAAAGCGTTTATTCTGTAAGGACAACATAAACCCCATTTGTGTCCATTTATAAACCAGACCCGATTTTAAAAAAGGCATAAGGCACCAGCTCCAGGAACAGACCCTAAATCCCAGAAACTAGGCCACAAGACACCAGCTTCATGGACAGACCATAAAATCCAGAATGAGATCATAAAACCCACTCCCAAAGAACAACCTGGGGATAACCACAAAAAATGGAGAAGTATCTTATCTTAGGATGGGCCATCTGCACTGGGCAGCCCTAGTTCATCCTATTGTTAAATATTCATAATAGAGGAATGCAGATCACTGACCACCTGTGACCCCCCTAGCACCAATCAATAAAATTTTAAATTACCAAATTCTTCTAGAGAGTACCCTGGTTCTCTATAAGAAGGCCTGTGTGCCTTTTTTCTGGGGTCACCATTTTACAGAATTGTTGACCCTCCCACATGCTGGATGTTTCTGCAGAATCAACACTCCGTTTTTGCATGCTATCTGAGTCTGGAGTCTTCTTCAGTGATTTTCCAACACTTACAATTCTGCAGAATCATCTAGCATGCAGGGATCAGCCACTCCTTAGGCTGAGATCCCGAACTATGTAAAAAAGGAAGAGAGCTGGGAGAGCAAGCAGCCCTTCATTACTCCCTTAAATCTGACTCCAGATTCAATGTGCTCCACTACTTCAAGCGTCTGTTGCCTCGACTTTGCTAGCCTGAGAGGCTGCGAGTGAAAATAAACCCGTTCCTACAGGTCTGTTTCGCTGGGTAAGTTTGCCACCTCTACAGAACAGTAATAAACACAGTCGTTTAAAAAGAATACTAAAGAAGCAGAAAATCAAGACTCTCAAAGTAATTTATTTTTAAATTGTTGTGGCTATGAGACAGGACAGAGAAAATTATGAGTCTTATTGAAATAACTCATTAGCTGAGAAGCAAGTTTAATATAAATATATGCCATAAAGATACTGACATAGAGTTAATATTCTTTAATATATCGACAATTTGTGTGGAAAAAAAAAAACAATGAACTAGGATCAAAGCCTGCGTGTATTTGACCTTGAATAGGTCTCATTCTTTCCCTAGAGCTGGCCATCTCAACCAGACTGCGAGCTGTGTTTCTGTGAAGACCTGCCTCCCTGGACTCCTGTGAACGATACTTTACCTTACCAACTATAATCCTGTGGGTACCCTGTGAACTCATTTAAAATCTCTAGCAGCCCTTTGTAACTTGAAAACCTAGTAAAACATTATGTGGAACTATTGTAAGCTAGAAATCATATCCACACTTGTAGCTATCTCTTAGCTCTCTTAATCCTCATGTTTTTTTTTAAAATATTTTTATTAAAACCCAACTTGGCTTCACTAACTGACTAGTCCTGAATTTTTTTACTATACTGAGTCCATAAAAAACAAGTTGACCTTGAGTTGAGCTTAAGTGAAGCTCACTAGAATCACTAAGCTAGACTGTTTCAATAGGCAAAAAGACAATTTATTGAGGAAACAAACTGCTAAAGTGTTGCCCAAGGCAGAGAACAGCACCAAGCCTGGGGAAATAAGTAAGTTTCGTAGTGTTTCAGAACACTTCAAGGCTGAACCCTTCCACTTGGGAGATTTTTTTTTTTTTTTTTTTCCTGTCTTGGGTAGAACAAGGTCCCCAGGTTGTGCCCATCAGAAATGGGTATGTAGCTGCAATCTGGCCATTGTATTGGTTCTCTTGCCTATAGATGGCCCTTTAGGAAGGAAGAAGGAAACTGCAGATATTGCTGATAAAACAATGTTCCTGAGTTATGGGGTTTCTGATGATTGGTGAGGATAAGTTTCTTTTTCCTCATGGTCACCTGCCCTAGATAAGCTCAAGTAGCCATTCTAGAGTTAGTACTAGATGTTCCACCATCTTAGGGACATTCTTTGTGACCTAACAAACTTGAGACCCCTAAAACTCTAGGTTCCTCTAGGAACTCCTTAGTCTGCTGAGGGTGACAGTGGGGACCTAGCCCCCCCCCCCATTCATGTCCCATAAAATTCATGTCCCATAAAATTCTAACAGTGAGATTAAATTCCCAATGAAAAAATGGAATTCATTAAATATTAAATATTTAATTTTAATTAATCACATGTAACAACTTCAATTATAATTTTATGAAAAGCCATCTAAATTAATTTTATAAAAAAAAATATAACAAACCCAGCAACCTAAGTAGAACACTATCTGGAAAACAAAAATATTTGTAAGAATATAAGCTGGGGAAATTTATTTACTGTTATACTCTTTAGCCAATAAATAAACAAGAACAATTTTCATTACTTCAGCTTGCCAAGACATATTTTGTGTTTTTTCAATATTCACAATTTATTATGAGAAACGGTCAACTGGGAAATAAACACTTGTATAAAAGTCACACCTGAATTCTCACTCTTTTTCTTTTTCATTTTCTTTTGTTTGTTTTTCAAGTCACACACTCAAGCTTGAACAGGGCTCCCTGACAGTTTGTTTACAAGTGAATAAAGACTTGATGTCTGAGCCAAGTCTTGGCCTCCTTGATCAGGTATGTGACCTTTAGCATTTTGAGGTTGTTGTTGTTGATGATGATGAGGATGATGATGATGAGGGTGATGATGATGATGGTGATGATGATGATGATGGTAGTTGTTTTGTTCTTTTGTAAGGCTTAGTTTCTTCAAATATTATACAAGCAAATTCATAAACTATGAAAACCAAGTTAATTACACATGCTGGTACTAAGCCTGACACAAAGTAAGTTCTGAATAAATAATATGTTCGTGGTCTGTTGCTGATCCAGCCAACTGACTGGGTAATATCTCTAACCATGAGGCTTGGCGTGGTGGCTCACACCTTAATCCCGGCACTCAGGAGACAGAGGCAGACCCATCTCAGCGAGTTCTAGGCCAGCCTGGTTTACATATGGTGTTTCAGGCCCACCAAAGCTATATAGTGAGAGCTTGCTTCAAACTAAAACATTAATAAAATAAGTAAACAAAAATAAAAAATATCAAGAAGGGAACAGAATTGAACTTTACATGATATGGAATGCCTTTTGCTTATTTCGAAGGCAATTTTGTATAGTATGTGCCAAGTTTACTTCACTCACCAGGCTGGTAGATACATGATTTGGGCACCAAGGGTAAGCAGACTTAAAAAATGTTTAGACTATGATGTACTATAAAGAAAGAAATCACATCTGTCTAGTTAATTCACCCCAACAATTCTATTACAGAGAATAAATTAAACTTCTGTGACTTCTTTGTTTTGAAATCCACAGAACATTCGTTTAGCTAAGAGGATCCAAACGTAAGTATTGTAAATAAAGTTGTATAAATAAAGATCTTTAAAACAAAGAAAGTGGTTAAAAATCTATTTCTCCACCTCACTCAAAAATATCTATAAAGAGCTGTGTGTTCTAATCGTCTCTTACTGTCACCTCTCTGTGTTTTGCTTTTAATTTATTTTTTCTCATCAATCATAGAATTGGACAAAAAGAAAATGCCTTTTTTTTTTTTAGCTGCTTTTCATTCTGAATCTTTGCTGATCCTTCTAAGTGCACTTTAGTGATGTTTAGTTTTTAATCAGGGTCTTACTGCACTGTTTGCCTCTTATGCAAGACAGAAGCATTAAATTGGGCAAGCCAAGTCCTCCACCTAACCAGCATTAGCTTATGCATAACACTGAGAGAAAACAGGAGGATCCTTAGGCCCTGATTCCTTTGGTATTCAAAGCTTCTACTTTCTCTATCTGGCTTGTGGTAGTGAGGCCATGTTTATAAAATTTAGATTATCTCTTATTTTTAATTCTGGAAGACAATGAATTTAGCTATGTTTCTATTTCAATATTTGATCTCAACATAAAGTTCTTTCTATTTAAAAGCATTTTCATTAAAAAATACAAAATCTCTTGCAATAGGTAGGGTCCATTATTTCAATAAATAGTAGGATAGTTAAAAGGAGGAACACGAGTGTTTCATTAAAATATCCTCATTCCTGCCAAGATGATTGTAACCTACAGATCAGCCGGGTCTTCATCCTTAGAACTGACAAAACCACCTCTGCCCTTCAAGTCTCTTCATTCCTACCTGAATCAATAATCAATTCTCTATAATACATTCAATGTCTCTTGAATTACTTATTTTCCCTTGTAAGGCAAATGTACGCAAAGTCTTTCGTCACTTTATTTTTATTTTGTTAACCTGTACCCATTTCAATTTTTAGCATGTTTTTAATTGAAAAAATTATATCAGTTTCTCCTCTGTTGTTTGTTCAGCCTCACCCTGATATCCTCCCTTGAACTCTCTCCATAGTCTCCCTATTCTCAAGTTGATTACATCAGAGAGAGAGAGAGAGAGAGAGAGAGAGAGAGAGAGAGAGAGAGAGAGAGATAAAACCTCCCTAACTTCTTATCCTCATGTTCTCTGAGCCATTAGATCCAAGAACTTTAATACAGATTTATTCATTGGACCAGGATGTCTATGATCTATTGATCTCTATATTGAATCCAGCTGTGCTTTTCTATGATGGTCTTCATGCTCTCTCTCTCTAAATAATAATAATAATAATAATAATAATAAGTGGTGGGGCTGGGAGGCTTCTTTGGTAATGGGTAGAATCTGCTCTTATCTGTGAGTATGGGTGTGCACATTTTTACAAGAAAATTTGATGATGAGGGTCAGTTAACATCTTCAACATTTTTCCAAGTTGATTCATATTTTGATTTATAATGATCAGTGCTGAGAACCCTACTTCATATACCGTAAAAAAATTGTACAAGAATGTTTAGGACCATATCAGAAATTTGGAGGGATTATGCCTTAATCACAATCCAAAATTCATTCAGTTTTTCTCAGTTTTTAAAATCATATTCCTCAGATAAAATTTAACCCACAATTTGAGTTTTAGTGCTAACGTAATTGATCTGAGTTTTCAATAACTGTATCCAGAGGCCAAGCCACTGAGGACATGCTGGTTAGCAAGATTGCCAAAGTTTAGCTCTTGCCCCCAAGTCAGCTAGGTCCTGGGGAACCAGAAAACAGGACTCCTCTAAAAGTGTCCTGTAGCTCCAGTACATCCCTGCCCTCTTGCTCAGAAAGAGCACATAGAGACCCTAGTGGCTGAATTCTTACTAGTATACATTCTACAAAAGTTGGGGGGGGGGTATCAACACTGGAAATAACATCTTCAGTGTTTCCAATGGAAGCTGCAAGGTCAGAAAGACCTTGACCCATGACAGCAGATGGTCCAACGAGTAGAAGAAAAGTAAAGAAACCGTGGAGCTCCTTCTAGTTCTTACAATTAATCCTTTCATAGCCTCAGGCTGACCTCAAAAGTAAGAAAAGAAAATTATTAATTTGGACCAAATGTATAGCAGGAAGCAAAGTTTATCTAAAGAATAACGTGACTGGTAGTAATTTAAAGCAAAACACAAACAAGACTTTTAAAAGGAACAAACTAATTCCAGGCTCACAGGTCATTCCATTAAGTCTGGAATATGATTTGCTAATGTGCTAGGTGAGCCAACCTGGTGATAATGCAAAGGGAAGTTTCAATTTGCTTTTGTTTGTGATTTTTAGTTTTTGGTGTTTATTATTTTTGGCTTTTTAAAAAAAAACTATTAGTCATTGATTATAACTTTACACTATTTTCCTTTTAGTTTATTCTACTACTAGACTCCTTTAAAAATTTTTTGTTTTACTTTGCCGCATTGTCAATATATAAATATCAATATATTCTTTTAACAGTGCAAGTGATCACACCTCCAAGAACAAGATATCCAAGAAGGGCTTTCCTGGTTATGATCCTTTCCGGAGTTATTGGTTGGCATAATCATGTAATTGTACTTTCAATTGATAAAAATTTCTGTCTTCTAGGATATTTGACGATTTCAATCTCAACTCCTTAAAATACAGGAATTCTAGTCAATTCTTAAGTCAGAAAATGCAATAAATAAAGTAATGAAAGAGTTTTGTGGTAAGCACAAAACTAAGCAGTTAGTGTGCCCACTATCAGCATGAAAATAGTTATAAAAGTTAGTTTATTGACCCGGAAAGATGGCTCAGCCAGTAAAGAAAGGTGTTTATCATGCAAGTTCATCTTCAAAACCCACTAAAAGGGAGGAAAAAAGAACCAGCTCAACAGAGTTGTCTTCTGTCGTCTACATGTCTATTATGCCTACAAACACACTAGAAATAATAACAATATTATTAATAATGATTTTGAATATTGATAGATCAAGGATCTGTGACCGAAGGAACAAGCCAGTTGACAAAAAAAAACTTACACCCTTATCTACCTGAATTACATGAAACAAATAGAGCATTCACAAGAAAAATCCCTGATATACAAATGGGAGAAGCATGTGCCCACTGAAAAAGTCTCATGGCTTATGTGTACTTTTCAGCATTTTATTTTTCTAACTCTCAGCTCCTCCTGTACCATTCCTGCCTATTCTGCCATGCCCCAGTCTTGCTGATAATGAACTGAACCTCTATACTGGTAAGCCAACCCCAATTAAATATCCTTATAAGACTTTCCTTGGACATGGTATCTGTTTACAACAATAAAACCCTCATACAACAAGCAATGATCTAGAAGATTTGCTTTATCAGTATCCCAAGGATCCCATCCACAGAACCTGGAGAAGTAGAATGTCTTAGAAAAGCTCACCCACAACCTCCCAAACTGTAGAATAAAGAATAACACACATAGTTCTTGTGATATACTAGAACAGGCATTATAAAAGATAGGTTGGCAAAGCCAAGAGACATTTGCTAATGTATATGTTTCATATGCGCAAAGTACACACCCAGGAATTACAACCAGAGTATAAGTTTAGTTGGCTTTGCTTTTTGTTTGTTTGGCTGGTTTTTGGTTTTTTTGGGGGGAGGTTTGCTTAGTTGGCTGGTTGGCTGCTTGGTTGGTTGGTTTGGTTTTTGTTTTGTTTTGCTTGTTTTGTTTGTGATACTAGAGATGGAAAGCAGAACCTGGTGCTTCCTAGGTAAGTCCTTCGTCACTGAACTTCACCCCTAACCCCAGCTTACAATTTTAGCTACTAAAGCATCTTCACCAAACCACAGTGCACTTTAAAAGAAGTAGCAAGTTATAGGACTCAAAGGTTCTAGGAGCAAGAACTGTAATGGCATAGGATAATGAACAATAGGATTCTCCCAATGCAGGGCCAGAAAGAGGTCAAAGCAGTGCTCAGTGATGAATCTTCATTCTTCTTGGAAGAATGGGCAAATATAAACTACAAAATATAAGAAATTTTTACTATAACTTTTTAATATAAATCTGTTTCTGTTTTCAGACAAAGAAGCTTTAGACACTGTATCTGCAAGCTTAAATTGCCCTCAGTTCCACATTATATTTTAAAGTCACATATTCTGGCCCCAATACAATGATTCTCCATAACCTCTTTCCTCTACACTTTACCTTGGCCTCCACATTCAAAATACATTCTAAAATACCCTGTTTTTGTAAGAAAAACATGCATTCACTTCAGGCTTAAAGGCACTCACTTTTAAAACACTTAGGGAAAAAAATATGCATTTTCAAGAATTCTAGGGGCTAGAGAATATACCTCAGGTTGGTGGAATGCTTGCCTGGCAAAATATGAAGTCCTAGGTTTGATTCCCAGCACCACATAAACTGGACCTAGTGGCATGGGCCTATAATTCTGCCACTTGTGTGAGGGAGGCAAGAAGATTTTAAATTAAAGGTCTTTCTTGGCTATATAGAAACCTCAGGGACAGCTCAAACTGCATGATACCCTGCCTCAAAAAACAAAGAGACAGAGAGACAAAAGTGAGGAAGAAAAGAAGGGAAGAGAAGAGGGGATGAAAGAAAGGGAAAAAGGAAGAGAAGGAAGGAGGACAAAAAAAAGAATTCTGTAACTCAGAAATTAGCAAAATTATACTGATTCAAGAATTTTACTTTCTTTAAAAATATTTATATTAAAAGTAAAATAAACAAATGAGAAAAGCGTTTACTGCCTGCACAAATTTCTTTCCCCTTCTTTTTTTAAACTAATGTTATTAGGCAGACAACAGAACAAAATGTGCTAAGGTCATTGGACAAATATAAAGACTAGTAAAATAAAAACCCTTTAATTGGACCCTATAGAAAGAAGAGCTAATTAATGAACCTCTCATCTTTACTACACTCTGGGGAATATAGACTCATAAGTAAAACAGGAAGGAAAGTGTGGAGCAGAGACTGAAGGAATGACCATTCAGAGACTGCCCCAGCTGGGGATCCATCCCA
Source organism: Mus pahari (assembly GCF_900095145.1). Lineage (NCBI taxonomy): Eukaryota > Metazoa > Chordata > Mammalia > Rodentia > Muridae > Mus > Mus pahari. The sequence continues at coordinate 15,952,386 of NC_034593.1, read as the reverse complement.
TATACAATCACCAAACCCAGACACTACTGTGGATTCCAACAAGAGCTTGCTAACAGGAGCCTGATATAGCTGTCTCCTGAGTGTCTCTGCCAGTGCCTGACTAATACTGAAGTGGATTCTCATGGCCATCCATTAAATGGAACACAGAGTCCCCAATGAAGGAGCTAGAGAAAGTACCTAAGGAGCTGAAGGGGTTTACAGCCCCATAGGAGGAACAACATGAACTAACCAGTACCCCCAGAGCTCCCTGGGACTAAACCACCAACCAAAGAAAACACATGGTGGGACACACGGCTCTAGCTGAATATATAGCAAAGGATGGCCTAGTCGGTCATCAATGGGAGGAGAGGCTCTTGGTCCTGTGAAGGTTCTATGCCCCATTATAGGGGAATGCCAGGGCCAAGAAGCAGGAGTGTGTGGGTTGGTGAGCAGGGGGATGGGGGAGGGGATGGGGTTTTCAGAGGGGAAACCAGGAAAGGGGATAACATTTGGAATGTAAATAAAGAAAATATCTAATTAAAAAAAACAGGAAGGAAGCTGATGTAAGTACACAGTGGTTAATTTTCTTGTCCCAACTTGTCATCCTTTGAAGAAGGGGAATTGAGCCCTGGGGAGCTGAGGAACAATAACAAAGCACTGGCCACATTAACAGTGCTCCCAGCTTCCAAGCACAACTGGGCTGATGGATATAGTAGTCTGGTCTGTCAACTGTGGTCTCCTTGAACCTCCAACAATGTTGTCCAAGCCCTTCTTGCTGTTAAGAGTTTTCACTGAGAAGTCAGGTATAATCCTAACAGGTCTGCCCTTATATGTTACTTGATCTTCTTCCCTTGCAGATTATAGTATTTTTTTTCTTTGTTATATGCATTTGTTGGTTGGCTGCTTGTGTGATGAGGGCACTTCCTTTTCTCATCCAGTCAGTTTGGTATTCTGTAGGCTTCTTGCACTTTGATAGGCATTTTTTTTTTCTTTAGGTCACGGAACGTTCTTCTGTGATTTTGCTGAAAATATTTTCTGTGCCTTTAACATTTATTTCTTCTTCTTCCTGTATTCCCATTATTTTTAGATTTTTTTTCCCATAGGGTTCCAGAGTCTCTGAATGTTTTGTACCAGGAGTTTTTAGATTTAACATTTTCTTTCACCCGTGTTTCCATTTTTTATGGTGCCCTCAATGCCTGAGGTTCTGTTTTATCTCTGTATTCTGTTGATGAAGGTTCCTGTTTGAGTTAGTAAAATTTTCATTTCCAGATATACCTCCATTTGGATTTTCTTTATTGATTTAGTTCCACTTTTAGCTCTTAAATCTTCTTATTCATTTCTTTACACTATTTGTGATTCCATATATTTTTAAGGGGTTCATTCATGTTCTCTTTAACCTCTCCCATATTCATAATGGCTGTTTAAAGGTCTTTTTCTTGTGCTTTACCTATGTTGGAATACTCAGGGTCTTTTGTGGTAGGATTGTTAAACTCTACTGGAGACATATTGTCCTGGCTGTTATGATTGTGACTTTATCACAGGATCTGGGAATCTAGGATTGATAAGATGGTTACAGTAGGTGATAATATGTGTTCTTGTCTTTGCTGGATCGGTGCTCCTTTATCTTGGTTTCCTTTTCCTTTCTGGTTCTTAGAAGAGTATGATGACTAGATTGTATCCTCATAGGAAATTCTTCTGGGGTTCTGATAGATACAGTTCTTGAAGGTTCCAGATAAAATCAGTTTCTGACTACTGGATCTGACAATTAGGAATGAGGATGGGCTGAGGGCATGGTGGGAGTTTATCGAAGAAAGGTCGTATGTTGGAATGAGGGTAAAGGATGGGTAGAGGCTACAGCAAAAGGTCTGCTAAGGAGCTGGGAATGAGATTGGATGGTTGAAATCGGTGGGGTGGAGGGAGCGGTGAAGATCTTCAGTTATCCTACTTGCTTTCCTGGCCAGAGTAGCCTGTGAGTTTCCAGAGAGCGGCTGCAGGAGTTGTAGACAAACTGAACAAGTTGTGGGTGGGGGAAAGATATTTGAAAGGGAAGATTTGTATAATCTACTGCAGATAGGTATAGAAGGGCAAGGGAGTCTACAACAGGCGTTCTGCTGCAGAGCTGGGATGGGACAGGGGGATAAAATTTGGAGAAGCAGAAGAAGAAATGAAGATCTGCAGTAAGCCTAACTTTTTTTCTGGACAGAGTGGTCTTTGGGTTCCCAGAAAATGCCTGTTGGAGTTATGGGTTGGGATAAAGCAAACAATGGAGAGACAGAGGTTAGAAAGGAAAGATCTGTGTGGTCACTGATGATTATGGAACAGAGGAAGGGAAGCCCCAGATGATGTTCTGCTACAGAGCTGGGGTTGAGACTGGAGGATTGGACTTAGAAGAATGAAGAAAAGTCAAGATCTGCAGTTAGCCTACCTGCTTTCCTGGCTAGAATGGCTTGTGGCTTCCCAGAGAGTGCCTGTTGGAGTCAGTGGCTTTGGCAAAGCAATGAACAGTTGAAAGGAGATTATAGGAGTACACTACAGTTGGAGGGAGATTATGGGGTTGCAGTACAGTTGGAGGGAGATTAAGGGGATGCACTAGAGATGAAGGGAGAATATGGGGGTACACTACAGTTGGAGAGAGATTATGAGGGTACACTAGAGATGAAGGGAGATTATGGGGGTGCACTACAGTTTGAGGGAGATTATGGGGGTACACTAGAGATAAAGGGAGATTATGGGGGTACACTACAGTTGGAGAGAGATTATGGGGGTATACTAGAGATGAAGGGAGATTATGAGGGTACACTACAATTTGAGGGAGATTATAGGGTACACTAGAGATGAAGGGCTGGTGGAGCTGCAGCAGGTGTTCTGGTGTGGAATTCAGTGAACATAGTGAATGCAGTCTCATGTGGCTGCAAGTGACACTAAGAATGAGTGACAGGTGGGTGTACTCAAAGCTAAACAATATATTTATAACACCCTCTTTAAGACTTGGAGGAGGAAGTAGAAAGAATGTAAAAACCTGGCAATAGGAGAAAGGATGGTAAATGCCCCCATTTGAGAAAGACACAATTGTGACCTTAAAGCAGCTGTGGTTCTGGCTCTACACAAGAATGAGCCATCAGCAGTATGAAATGGATGGAGCAGTGCTCAAGAGCCTTACCTGCCACGACTGATAGACAGGGGAGATGTTTTTCACTAATAGGTTCAAGACAAGTGGAAATCATCTAGTTGGGTTATGTGTCTGTGGATAACCCTACAAGGCTCCAAGGGCTATTTCCTATTAAAGGGTCACATAAATGGTCCTGATTAAAGTAAATCTCTCAGAAACCAAAACCCAAAATGAAGAATATGGGCAAAGATCTGGAAGGGAGGAATGAGGATTGATGGGATAAGATGATAGATAATAGATAGGAGAGATAAAAGATAATAGGGGTAAAGAGTAGCCAGAATACATGTGTATAAAGTAGTCAAATAAAATTTTAACTAAAATCAAAAACAAACAAACAAACAAAAAAACAGAAACAGAAATCAACATTGTCAGATCTTAAGTTAGTTATGTACTTAGTTCAGATATTCCCAAACTGTGTCCAAAGCACTGCTGTAGAGGAAACTGATCCATCGCCAATGCATGGGGATGGAAGATTGGGTTTAAGTTCTTAGTTCAGATCTACTCAGCCAACCCCAGCCACAACTGGGAGATGTGTTCCAGAAACGGTGCATGCCAAACCACTCTTAGTGATTTACAGCACACACTACAGGCCCTGAGAGATCTCTCCAAAAGGAGCTTGTTTATTTTAGCTTAAAGAAAATGTATTTGACCTCAAAAACCCTTTGTACTTAATATTAAGGGATATGTTTATGGAAAGATTTTTTTCCAAATATTTAAAGATCATATAGGATGAGTTATAACACCAGAGAGCAATTTACAGCTACTCCAAAATCTCACACAATTACACAAAACACAGACAGATAAAAAAGTGTCTCCTGCTTTCATAATCACCAAAATTATACATACAAAGGACTATACTTCCTCTCACTGGATCACTCTGTTGCTTTGTTGAAAGTCTATTAGGCATGGATATTTGAGTCATTAATGAACTCTTACTCCATTCTGTTCGTCTGGTTTTATTTTATTTTTTTTCCTCCCTCAATAAACTGACTTAGAACCAAGTGAAATAGTTTCTCTAGCTTTGTTTTATTTTCTTCTCAGAACTAGTATAGGTACTTTGAATGTCTATATAAATTTTTAAAATAATCTTGTCATTGCTTACCAAAAATTATTCGGGTATTTGATTTGTTTAGGAGAATTAATGTTGTCAAAGTGTTGAATTTTCTAATTCATGAACATGGTATATTTTCTTACTCCTTCATATCTTTTAAAAATTATGTTTTGTGAGTGGAAGACCTGCCTCTGCCTCCTGCTGATGGTGGCACTGGGTAGCCAGGCTGGAGCTGTGCTGGAAAGCACACCCTGATGTGATGTGATGCAGGAGAATGAGAATTTTGAGCAGTTACTACCCAGGACCACCAGAAAGTCTATATCCTCTGTACATTGTTGGAGAACATGAAAGGCCAGTCCTCTAGATTCAAATCTATAGGATCTCCATGGCACAGAGCAACAACAGGATAACAGGGAGGAGTCCCAGTGAGGCTCCAGTGTTGATGCTGGGATAGAAGCCAGAGTCCTCAAACCAGACCAGTGACTCATTGCAATAAACACTTGCAAATGAAGATGTGTGGTCAGAGAGATATAGCGTGGGACACACCGTGACATACCAGGGGTGACACAATGAGATGTTTTCTATGCTTTGTGTGTGTGTCTGTGTGTGTGCTTAATTTTGAAGGGTAGGTTGAAAGGGCAAATGGCAGATATGAGGAGATGGGGGATGAGTGGGATTGGGGTCTCCATGATGTAAAACTCACAAAGAATCAATAAAAAGTTTTTTTGAAATGGAGAAAAGGATAATTTAAAATATAAACATGAGACATGAAACAGAAATGTCAGTATTTATGAAAATTATGGGACCTAATTGTCCCTATTTAGATTTATGAATCACTAATTTGAAATAAACTCTCAAGTATTTTCACAGTTCAAAACACAAGTCAGATTTAGAGAATCGTGTTCTTCACAAACGAATATTTTTGATTCTCAGTCATCTGAATTTGTGCTCATTATCTGAATTTAGAGAATTCTCCAGTTAACATAGGAAGCATGAAATACTTTCACTAGCAAAGTTAGAAGTAGAATTTATTTTTATTTACTTACTTATTTATATCCAAATGCTGCTCCCACTCTAAGTCACCCCCTCACAGAGTCCCTCTCCCCGTCCCCAACCCTTTCTTCTCTGAGATGTCCTCCCCACCCTCACACATCAGGTTTCTGCAGGATTAGAAGCATCCTTTCCCAGGGAGACCAGTCAAGGCAGCACAGTTAGTGTAAGACCCCAACTCAATGTGTTTCTTAGACCATAGAAACAAAGCCCAGCATAGAGTTCTTTGTTCTTTCGCCTTAAGTCTGAGAAACGGATGGCCACTGGAACTGGCTCATCACAATCTTGACCCACCCTGGTGCCTGACTCATTGTGTAAGGAACCAAGAATATTTGCCAAAGATAGCCTGTAACCCTTCCGTAAGAGATGAACTGTAATCCGTCATCCCCATTATTATGATGTTTACTCAGCCTCCCCATTCTTTGTGGTCTTATCCTCCCCTTTCTTTGTGTTTTTTTTTTTTTTTTTTTCCCTTTAAAAACCCTCAACTGCAACTGCTGAGGGTCGATCTCCTCTGCCCCTGAGCTCAGCCTCAGCATGCTGATTCCTGAATAAACCACTTGCAATATTGCATCAAGAATGGTTTCTCTCAAGTTATTGGGGCATTGGCTCATCCTGGGACTTGAGCGAGGGTCTCCCTGGAACGGGGGTCTTTCATTAAGAAGGACTAAAAAGTGAGATACAGAGCTAAACAGAACATTCTCAGCAGAGGAATCGTGACTCTCCAAGAAGCACTTGAAGAAATGTTCAACATCCTTAATCAAAACGATCCTGACATTCCCTGAGAGCCACCATGAATCAGAGTGGCTAATCAAAGTGAGATCAAAAACTCAAACAATAGTACAAGCTGGCGAGGATGTGGAGAAAGGGGAAGGCTCCTCCAATGCTGGTAGGATTGCAAACTTGTAAAATCACTCTGGAAATCAATATGGTGATTTCTCAGAAAATTGTCCAACCTGAAGACTCAGCTATACTGTTCATGGGCATAGGCCTAAAAGATGTTCCATCATGCCACAAGGACATGTGTTTCACTATGTTCATAGAAGTAGATTTTTAATGCTCCTAGTCTTCCTTGTAATAAACCCATTGATCTATGAGTTTAACTTTCACTTGAGAACCTCTCATGATCTGAACAAAAATGGGCAAAACCGAAATCTGGAAAATACTGCAGTAGTATGAAATGCATGTGCATGTCACGTTGAATTAGGATAAATCAGAATAAATTCATGAATAGTGAATAAATCACACCATTTACCATTTATGTAGAGCCCAGAGTACAGTGTGTGATATGAGGGTAATAATCAAAAAGATAGCTCATACCTGTGAACCTAGCATTGTTGGGGCTAAGATTGCTGTGAGTGAACCTGAGGCCAGTATGGGTGCACAGTGGATCATGTCTGAAAAAGAAAAAATGGAGAAGTGGGGAAGAGAAGGGCAGAAAGAAGGGGGGAGATTCTAAGAAGAATCTCTCAATGGAAGCTGACAACCCTAAGAAGGTAGACATAGTAGGAACAAGATTATGATTTGAAATAAGTTTCAATTCTTTTTTCATATAGCTTTTCTTATAGTCATAAAAAGCAGACATTCTAGAAGAGATCATTACTCTTCATCAAAGAAAACATTTGCCGTTCCTGTAAAAGGACTATCTGTCTTAATAGTAATCCCCCTATAATGGTTTATTGAACAGTACCAACATAATTGGGATTTTGTGGATATATCAGACTTGTTGCATGTAATTTTATAAACACTCTTACTCTTTCTTGGGATCTCTCTCCAAGTTCCCGGCTATGCTCCAAGGACAGCCGCTGCCATGTTGTCAGCGGGCATTTTCCCGAGAGTGCCAACCGTTCCTCCAGCTGGCTTTGCTAAGTTGCCGACAACCACTCTTCCCGAAAATTCTGGGAACTGATGTTCACACGCTACCAACTAACTGCCCTGCCTGGCTCTGCCAACTGCCAAAGACCTGCCCCATGGCTGCACCCTTTCTCCTGCCCACCTGAGTCACTGTAGATGGAAAATACCAAAAAGCCTTAATATTTTAAAATCAGCCAGATGACACAACTGCTGGGCACAGAATCTATTGTCCTTAACTCATCAGCTAGCTTATATCAGAATACTTCTGGTGGCGGCCAGGCCGGCATCGGTTCTAATAGCTTCCTCAGAATTCTGGTCGCTGCCAGGCCACCACCGGTTCTAATAGCCTCCAGGCATGCATAGTGGCCAGGCTCCTCTCTCCAAAACCTGACCCAAAAGTCCCTTTTTCTATCTCGTCTCCTCCTCTTCCTCCTGGGACTGGGAAATCCCACCTCTATAGCTTCACCTAGAGATTGGCTTCTCCAGTCTTCATTGACATATCAGCTCCTCCGCTACACAGACTTAGTTATTTCTTTTTACTTCTACTCACCAAAGAGTTCTGTGCCACTACAGTATAATTTAAAATGATAAAATCTGGAACTTGAGACCCACATAGTAGAAGGAGAGAATCAACTCCCTTAATTTGTTTTCTGACATCTATATACAAGCCATGTGTTCTGGACAGTTTCGGGTCAACTTGACACAAGTTAAAGTCATCTGAAATGAGGGAACCTCAGTTGATAAAATGCTTCCATAAGATCAGACTACAGGCTAGCCTGTGGGCATTTCCTTAATTAGTGAAGACAATGGAGGAGGGCCCAGCCAATTGTGGGCAGTGCCAACCTTAGGAAAGCTCAGCAAGCCATGGGAAGCAAGCCAGTAAGCAGCATCCCTCCATGGCCTCTATATCAGCTCCTTCCTCCAGGAGCCCCTGGGGCCTCCTGCCCCGTGTAGGTTCCTGTCCTGGCTTCCAGCAAAGAAGGACTACAATGTGGAAGTGTAGGCCAAATAAACCCTTTCCTCCCTAAGTTGCTTTAGACCGGATGTTTTGTCATGGCATTAATCCTAACTAAGACATTGGCATGTACACATGCACATGAACACACACACACGCATATACACAAACACACACACACACACACACTATATATATATATATATATATATATATATATATATATATATATATATAATTAGAAAATAAAGTCACCAAAAATTGAACAAGAGCTATTTAATAAGACTCAGTTAAACCTGTCTGGGAGCCTGCAATCCTAGTAAGAGGAACATACTTAGAAATATTCAGCCAGGTTTGCATAGATAAAAGCAAGACATTAGAAAATAGTTTAAGGAAAGGAATATCTCAAACAAAAGATGCTTTTCAAAATCAAAGCAGCCTAAATTTTCAAATTAGTACTTAGTTTTGTTTGAAAAGTATAGGTATATGAACCATTTATATCTTCATATTCAGGATGTCATGTAGTTGAGATTTCATTGTTTTTAATTTTTAATGAAATCATGACAAATATGGAGACAAATCAAAGAACTGACTTGTACTCTTTTAAAATGTCAATGATATTAAAGATGTATGGTGACATTCTAGCCTATGTTAAAGAAGACTGAAGAGAGAAACAACAATCAAATGTTACCCTTTGTTGAACCCAACTCATTTGTACTTGGAGTGCTTTGAATATCTTGGCCCTAGAAGGCAATAAGATCAGATCCTACTCACCAGTCAAGGACATTATGGACCATAAAAGTGATCTGGATTTCCCTCTGACAGACTGTAATAAGTCTGATACAAGTCATTTGGACTTGTATCCAAAATGAAAGTAAAGGAAAGCTGTCAAAGTCTGAAGCTTGACAAAGCTGACCAGTTTTAAAGGAAAAAAATTGCACCCATTGGGCCTAATACTTTGGGGAGGTCAGTGTTATAAGCTAGCTTCATTACATCACTTAGAGTCCTATCAATATTAGGTCTAATTGGTACTATGTTAGACAGACTGAATGGATTTAGTTCCAGTTTTCATCAAACTAATCAGTGTTTAATGAAGTGGCGTATTAATGGGAAGGTTTGTTAAAGAAGATAGAGAATACTTTAGTGTCATTGAGAGCCAATTTGATGTGAGTCATTCTTTCCCCATTTTTAGAAAGCTTTATTCTGCTTTGCTTCTGTATTTTGAACAGCAGAAGATAGAGATTGTTATTACCCTATTTTGCCTTTCTCCAACCCGAAGGAAGGGCTATTTGATAACGAAGATAAAGACTTTTATCTCCCTTGGAACAAAACTGGCTCACATTTACAAACATTCCCCTCATGAGAAGTTTTTCTAAACTCAGTATGCTTTTAACGTGACACAACTCTGTGTACAAAGTATCTAATTGAGCAGATCCACTCAATTCCATCCCAGGAAGGGACTCTGATACAAATGTAACTCTTGTGTTTCAGGCTCTGTCAAGAGGAATGAACTTCTTTGCTTCTAAACTTGAGTTTCATGATCTCTACCAATTCATTTGGGACTAGCCAGGGCAACTTGCTATCCTGTGGCTAGAAACAAACAAAAAAAACACAATGGTTTTGACAAAGGCTGAACTAATTCAGGCAAATGTCACTTTTATGGGATAAATGACCCAGTATAAAAGATTTAATTTAGCCTTAAACTTGTCTGCAAACTCGGTGCAAATTCCAGTGAAAGTAAAGTTTTTCATGAAGAATGAAATTAAAATGTATGTAAATGGAAAGGTATTATCAAAACTAAAACAATATTATAAAAGAACTAACTTGCAGGACTAGGTTGTCTGTTCTTAAGGCTTTAAGACAAAGCTTGAAGTCATATAAACACTGTGGGAAATATTTGGTAGGATGATGTTAACCCTGCACCTAAATTACTATTTATCAGTTCTACCCAGATACCCATATGCTGTGCAAATGAAAGCATATGCCCACAAAAGGACTTGTGCAAAATGTTTGTTCAAGTATTATTTATAATAGCCCAAAGTCACAAATGATATAAGCATTCATTAACAAGAAAACAGAAAAATTGGAGTATGCTTATCAGTGAAATGATACTTGTGAGTAGAAAGACATGAATATTGTAAACAAAAATTGATTAATCTCAAAGGCATATTAGAAGTCATTATACAAAGGAATGTATTTGGTAAATATAACCTCATTTATGTGAACTTTGAATGGACAAAATTAGTATAAAGATAAAAACTTTAATAGTAGTTGCTTGAAGAAAGTTTAAATATCTTTGAGGAAAGGAACCAATGGAACTTAAGCTGGGACTGTCTTCTGCCTTTGTTAATTAATACAGGGTTTACATTTGTCAACACTCATTAAGCATACTTAAATCTATCTCACTGTATGTCAATCTCAAATAAAAATGAGAATAAAAAGACTACAGCATAAATTTTTGTTTAACACCCCCACACACTAATGATTCTAGTTTAAATGTGCAAATGATTCTAGGTTAAATGTGAACGTGAGATCATTTGCTCTTTCTACAGGTGCTCAAGAGATAACTTCTTAGTTTTTAAACACCTACAAAAATAACTGTGCCAGGAAAATTATTAATCAAGATCTGATAGTGGCTTTTTTTCAGTGTGGAGAAGAACAGAAAGAACACTCTGGGTTATAAAAGCAGGAAGAACCCAGGTTTCCCAGTGATTCAGACGGGCACCATGCTGCTGCTACTGGCCCTGGTGAGTGTGGCCCTGGCTCATGCTTCTGAGGAGAACTTTGATGGGTAGGTCTAAAATTCCTTCCCAAGTAAGCTTTTGCTAGTTTTTGGACACATTACTGAAATTTAAGTTTCTATTCATTCTTTTTACTATTTAGCAACCGGGTGTTCCGTGTCAGTGTACATGATGAAGATCAAGTCAACTTAATTCAGGAACTAGCCAACACCAAACAGGTAAAGTAGCAGTTCTCCGTTTTACCCTAACTCCAAAGCCTGATTTACTCCGATTCTATCAAAAGCAATGGCATGAAATACTCCCTGAAGGATTTTTGAAAACAAGAAATAAAACTTGGAAACTACTTAATGCCACAGCGCTTTCTTTTGCTGCTTAAATTAGCTTGTGTCAAGCCATGTAGTGTTATAAATCCACACAACCTTTTAGAAAAGCCGACAGTGACAGCTAAATGAGTTGGCTCTGTCTTGAAGGTCATAGATCATCCAACTTGCAAGTCACTTCCCTTCCAAGACAAAGGGGGAAAAGATCAATTTGCAAATGACTGAAAAACCGGGCTTTTTTCCAACTTCAAATTCATTTCCATATCCCATGTGTCATCTTTCCCTTTGATTTTCTTTCACTCTTAATCAAACAACTTGACTTTTCCTGACGTTGATCCTGGTTGTTTTAATGGTATGACTTGAGGAAGAAAAAGAAGGTAGAATGCACAAGCAAATCCCATTTTATTCTTTTGCTTTAAAAAATAAAGGGAAATTTTGCTACTCCCCAAAAAATCTGTGGGGTTAGAATATACAAATTTAATTACATGTATAGTGTGGCAAAAATCTATTCCTGAGTATGAATATCACCACTTTGGTCAATGCTGTTTAGTCTTGAGTATATAAACTAAACTGATCTCCTAGTTCCTAGGTGCCAGTCTGTCCATCTACCCCTCACACACACACACAGTCCAATGCATTCACCCACCCTTGTATCTATCCATCCATCCATCCATCCATCCATCCATCCATCCATCCACCTACCTACTTATCGTCTTTATGTTTTAGTTTTTAATGCTGAGGTAGTGAAATAAAGGAAAAGGTAGAAGGTGTCATCGTCATAAGTGTTGAGTAGAAGAGAACATACACTCACGTTCTCTAGCCTGTCATTAAGATCTGGAGTTTCCTCCTATTTAGCAGCATCTCTGCCTGCCAGCCTTCACTGTAATTTGTTTAATTGCTGCCAGCATCGTGGGAACACTTTACACCCTAATCATTGGTTTTCTTTAATACATCAACATGAAAGGTGCCTTCCTTCTAATACTGACTCATTAGAACCAAATGAGTCAGACATCAGTTACCTCTAAAGTTATTTTTTTCCTGTTTCTTTCTATTGATTCTCCTACTTTTTAGCTTACAAAGTCTGGAGCATTCTGGTCAAATCTGGAGATAATTCAATCTGTTTCCTTTTGAAAATGTATCTTTCAGCATTTCAAGTGGGCTGGATACATGCTACAGGGCAATTTCCTGCCTTCGTTTGTAAAGCAAACGTTTACTGCTGGGGCCTATCACATGTTTTCACACCTTAAGGATCCTAGAGCACACACTATTTCTACTAAACTTGAGGACCACACAAAGAGTCCTTTATTACAGTTCATTTAGTCAATATGTATTTCTCATCAGTCTCCAATGCACCATATTGGGCATTAAATAGTGAAAGTGATTCATCCATTTGCTCTCTTTAGGATGCATATGCTCAGCTATCTCATGTCAGTGGGGTGTGATCTAGATACAGCACTGTGTGGTTTTCTGGCTTATGAAAAGGTGCATTGGTGCAGATACTTTATTAAATGCTTCCCTGAGAACAAGATTCTACCAGGCTAGTAGTGAGAGCTCTCAATTACCAGATGAAGTTAACTGAGCCTCGTTTACTCTTGCTTCAGTTCACACTATGTCCCAGGGATCCCCCCTTCATTTTATGAGCATTCATGGTGCATCTGCTTCCAATTGGATCTGAAGCTTAGTAAAATCAATGACAGGTCCCCAGGCTGCCACTTCTGCTTCATTGATTTCCCAAAGAACTCCTTCATTCCCCTGTGAGCCCCTACAAACTTCATCCTTTTTTTCAACACACTTAAATCCTTTGAACAAGATCAAATCCCCCAGGACTGGAGTTTCAGGTGGTTGGGAATCATCAAGTGGGTGCTAGGAATCAGTCCCAGCCCTCTGGAATCAATACTTCAGTGCTGATTGATAAATTGTTTTTAGTCACCTTGATTCTCCCATTTTATTGCAGTCAAGTATAGGGGTTAATTTCAGATTCATGGGGCTCAGTTTCTACCCATATCAATAGTAGATAGCTTTGTGCTCCTCTCTGACCCTCACCATTCTCATTTATAATAGTGGTAATACCACCTCCCTTAGAGGGCTGTAAGACTTTAACTTAGAATATAAGTAGGCCACTTGGAGATAATTAGGAAGAACCAAGTAACTGCTTAATGGCTGCTGTCATTGGATAGAGCCTTTGTTTCTACAGTTTCTACTACGGTGTGATCACTTCCATCCTTATCTACATTGAACCTCAGTGTTCACTTTGGGAGTTGAGAACCCTTGGAAAAAGTGGAAACCAATGGGGAGTTAAACAGGCCAGCTCTCCTACAGCTGCAGCAGCACGCTCTAGCTCAATGCTGCGAAGTACATGTTTCTTCTTATACTTTATTTTCTTTCCAACATAAATTTTCAAAAGATTTAAATCCTCTGTAGTGATCACGTGGGTGTAGTGTATTCTGGGATGTAGCCTTCCTGATAAGATCATCAAAGGGCATCTCATCTTTTTGATTATCCTTGGCCAGTGTGTCCTTCCTCCCAGCTTTTGAAGGTATTCTTTTAAGACCTCAGTATGTTGAAAGGATCAGAGCTACACTGCACTTCAGCACTTCCTCTCATCCTTTGTAACTTCAGTGTGAGGGTTTTATTTTATTCCTCACACTCACATTAGATTGGTCCTCTCAAACAACATATTTGTAAATGTAAAGCATACTTTCTGTCCTCTGGGTTTTCTTACATTCTGTGTTTCTGGAGTTTGAAGTTTATTTTTCTCTGTCTAGAGTAACATTATGACTATCTTCTTTATTGTTGACAGCAGAACGTTTCTTTCTGCTCTGTGAATTAAGCCTACAATAGAAATTGTTTTATTTACACACAAGAAAACAAAATTCTCAATGAGAGACCTACTGTGTTTGGCTCACAACCACATACAGTGTGAAACAAATTTGTGCATATTTCTGAAAACCCAAAGGTCCCCAGCACCAAAATGTCTGATTTTATCAGCAGAACTTATGCTCCAAAGGCTCACAAGAGAGACAGGGGCTCATGTAGCCCAGGCTGTCCTTGACCGTGCTATGTAACAGAAAATATTTTTGAACCTATCTTCCTGCTTTCACCTTCCATATCCTGAGATTACATGTATTTGCAGTCGTGTATAGTTTTATGTAGGGTCGGAGAAAAGATCCAGAGCCGTGTGTCCAGGCACGCCCTGTACCAACTAAGCAACGTACCCAGACTGAATTTTAGATTTATACCTTACTTTACCTTGTCTTTGTGCTAGTTCTGTACCTTATTTTAGTAAGGACTCAAGTTAACTATAATCTGACTGATCAGGCTGACACTCTTGTAAGACTATGACTTAAGGATAGGATTTTATCCCCCAACCAATGTTTCATGTAAATCTCATCTTCTGGAATCCATCTTGTTGGCATCACATGTCCCTTTCTTTTGTTGACCTGGCATTCTGTATAGCCCCCAAGGTGGCTTAGCATCCACTGGACTAGATGAGTGGTTTCAAGTTCAGCAGGACCAATATAATTAACTGGATTCCATTCCAGTACACCAGAAACCTGGTCACCTTAAAACCTTCCTTCTTCAGCTGTACAATCTTTAAATCTTCCCAGTTTCCTTACAAATTTCCCAGAAATGGCCCCAAATATCATTTGAGCCAGTTCTGCCACGGTGTGTAGAGCTCACACTTGCACCTTGAGCTTAGCTTATAAACATCTAAACGAATGAGACGCAATAGGAAATCAAGATCCAAGGTCAGATTTATTTCAGACTTCCAGGACTCTGCTCAATATAAAGAATAGAACAACATACACACAAAACACAGTAGAACCTAGCTGACATTTTTCCAGGAAAATGGATATTTGTGGTAATGTATGCATAAATAAAAGCGTTAGAATAATCAAACGTGTCATTTACATGACATTTCCTATTTTCTCTAAAGCCTTCCTTAGGAAGACAAATACTGCATGTGTTTTGCCCACCCTGGTGTCAAAAGTGTAAAGCCCATTATGTAGTAAGCCCAACAGCAGTTATGAATAAGATAGAAATCTCAGTGTACCACTGGATCCTCAGAAGTATTTGTTTCCAGCCACAGTAAACAGCAAAGCAGGAAGACGCTCTTGGGTTTACATTACTGTGCCTTTCACTGAAATAAGTTCAACAATTATGAAAATAAGTCTATTAAAGTAAAGGAAGGCTCAGTTTCTCTCCACTCCCTTTTTGGACTGTATTTATTATTGCTTGGCAGGCTTCATCCATTACCATAGAGACTGTTGTCATATTAACCAACTGTTGCATAAAATTGAAAAACAAAAAAGGGTAGCTAAAGAATACTGCAATTAACTGGAATTATGAGAAATAACCATGTTCTCCGTGCTTCTTGCTAATGAGTTTTAGTTTTGATTATTTATGCATGTTATTTATGTGTGAGTGTATATCTGTGTTTGTGATGATGCAGTGTGTATGAGTAGTACATACGCCTATCTGTGTACATAAGGCCAGAGGGGAATGTCAGGTATCTGTTCTTTCATTCTCTACCTTAGTCCCTCCAGACTCAGTCTGAAGTGAGGCTGGTGGCTGGTGGTCAGCAAGTCCCAGTAATCCTCCTGACTCTCCCTGCCATCCACCAAACATGGGTTGTAGATACACACAACCACACTCAGCTTGTCTTTGTAAAGTGTGTTCTCAGTATGTGAATTCAGGTTCTCGTGTTTATACATTTTTATCCACAAAACTGCATCTCTATCCTTGGAGACATTTTTATGGACATCTAACTGGTTGGTCCTTATTAATTCAAAGGAGATATTTATTAGAGAATACCTGAATTATTTAAGTTCTAAGATAATTATATGGAATAGAGCATTCATGTGCTCTCAAATTCTAATTTTATATTGAGCTATAGATGTTTATTACATGTGCTTTTTATTCAGATTGATTTCTGGAAACCAGATTCTGCTACACAAGTGAAACCTCTTACTACAGTTGACTTTCATGTTAAAGCAGAAGATGTTGTTGATGTGGAGAACTTTCTAGAGGAGAATGAAGTTCACTATGAGTAAGTTTATGCTTTACAGATATTACAATTCTCTCCCCCTTTCCCTAAGCCTGTGAACGACCCATTGAAGCTAAAATGAGGGTAAGACTATGTTTTTTCCCACACAAAGGGATGACAGCACAGTTGGCACCCAGACTCCATAGATAGAGACTTAGTGACTTTTCTGTTCAGTTGTCACTCTAATGAAAATGTTCTACATTCTTGAACCAGCAAAATATGTGACCTAATAGTGCTTTTTAAATGATACAGACAGTAAAGGTCAAACCATGGACACTATTATCATGTAGGCACAATTTTATCTTCAAATCTTCTCTTTGAGTGAACAACCGCATCTCTTAGTTTAAGTCTAGATGTAACATATTCTTTTTAAAGACCCCATCACTAGTATAAGGATGCATGAAAAATGCACCCTCTCAAAAAAGAAAGAAAATGAACTCTAAATAACTAGTAGAGTTGTCCAAACTGGTTAGACTGTTCTTCCCAAAATATTGCATTGTTAAGTTGACATCTTTCAAGAGAGTTCCCTTCAAAGAAGAGAAAGTTGTCCATTGGCTGATACCCCAAAATAGATATTAAGTGCCCACATGCCGTAGATATACAAAAGGGTGGCTAGGATTTTACATACATTAGAAGACAAACTTCAAGTGAGGGAGCGCAGTGATGTGTAAAAGAAAGAGCAGAGCACTAGAGAATAAGAATGAATAAAACGTTTGGCTCAGAGAGAGGCAACTGTAAAATGAGGCTTAAGTTGATAACTGAAGGGTATGTGGGCAGAGAGCAGATGATGTGCTGCAGCTTGAAGCTAAGAGTGAGACCATGCTGACTTGGTGGCAAGTGCAGGACAATACAGAACACTTCACCCAGGCATAGACCAAGAACAAACAAAAAGAACTCCTTGGGCTCCAATCCAGGATGTTCACATGCTTTTAACCAGCAATCTTTGGCCATACACACAGATCTTCATTATGTTTTGAGGAAATAAGATCTACAGAATTTTAGCATCAGAACTTACTTTGTTGGTTTGTTTGAATGTTAAAAAAATTAGAGAAAATAGTATCAGTGTTCAAGGAACATGTCAGCAGTCAACTATGCAACATGTGCCACCATCAGAAGTGGCATAGACAACAAGAAAATGCTTTAGGAGGAACCAAACAAGAAACTATCATTGCAACTTCTGGGCATGAGACCTTGAGAAGAGCTTAAACTTCCCAAGCCTCAACTTCCTAACTCATGGGATACAGATATAATGAGAAAGATGGCACTGATAAACCAACAGCAGGCTATTATTTGCACTTAATAATATTACTATTACTGTGAGTTCTACTCTGGTTTACTGTTATACAAAGAGGGAAATGCACTTACCTTTTTATTTACTAATCATTTGAAAATTACATATATAGGTATGTATATGAGTGTGGGTTTGTGTATATGAGTACAGTGCTCACAGAGGCCAGAGAGGCTGTCAAATCCTCTGGAAATGGAGCTACTGGCTGTGGTGGGTCTCCTGATGTAGGTGCAGGGAGCCAAACTCAGGTCTTCAAGAAGAGAGGTTCCCACTCTTGACTGTTGAGCAGTCTCTCCAGCCCAATATGAAAGCCTTTTAAAGATATCAGAAAATTGCTATGTTTCACTCCATTATCATGCTTTATCTGACTTATTTCTCTGATCTTTACTGAGGAGAATATTAAAATGCAACATTAAACAGACTATCTTGCTGGGCGTGGTGGTGCACGCCTTTAATCCCAGCACTCGGGAGGCAGAGGCAGGCAGATTTCTGAGTTCGAGGCCAGCCTGGTCTACAAAGTGATTTCCAGGACAGCCAGCTACACAGAGAAACCCTGTCTCAGGAAAAAAAAAAAAAAGACTATCTTTTAAAAAGCAAAATATAACCTTGTAAATTGCAAATTATAATTAAGAGGTATATCTGATATTTTTCTTATTTTCTAGTAAGGACTTCTAAAATCTCAGCTTGAGATGCTTTAATAACCTACTTAAAGATGAGTTTCTATAGAATTCTTCCAGAAAGCAAAGAACCCATAAGCTATATCCAGAGAGACTGAAAGAATGTCTTTATTCTGTTCATATTTTACATCAGTGAAATGGTTCTGAACCCCCTTCAGTCCTCATTAACAGCATCAAGTAAAAAATTCTCTTCCTTTTTCTAGTCACAGACTTCATTCAATTATGGGCGCATGTTGTCTGCTGCAGTATAGAATGTACCTTGGGCTTAGATCTTATTAACGTTTACATTTCTGCTGAGAGCACTGTAGCATATAATTTCTGAATAATAGATAATTCCCCAGGAATCTCAGGAAATAACTCCAGCAATAACTATGCTAGTCACAAACAGTCCCTATTATTACTCCATACAGTAATTAATTTGTAATCGGGTAGTTTCTCACTGGCAAGAACTTGCAGTTAAAAATTTTTGTCTATACAGTGACCATCAACTGCATAAGTCCCATGATAATATGACTTAGATCTATTCAGCGGATCACACACTCTTCACCAGTCAGACCTTGAATTCTGAGCCAAATTTCAAAATGTGTACAGAAAGATAAAATGTAGTTCCATGGGCCATGATTGCATTCTTAAATATAGAAAGACTGGGAATTTGATAGCACTAATACTTAGTTTCTAGTATGAAGCTAAGTCGACAGAACCCTTTGGTGAGCTGTAAAAGACATTTTACTCTTTTGTATTCTACAAAATTGCTTCCTAAAAATTCCAGAAAGTTTGTCTCTCCCCTTATTCAAATCAGAGTGACATTGCATGTTGCTAACTGCCGGCATCATCATTTTTTCTACACATTGATGAACTGTGTAGGGCAGGAGAGATGGCTCAGCAGTTCCAAGAACTGGCTGCTCTTGCAGAGGACCTAGGATTCAATTCCTAGGACCCAGATGGTATTTCCCAACCATCTGTAATGCTAGTTCCAAGCGATCTAATGTCTTCTTCTAGTCTTCATGGGTCCTACATGCACATGGTGCATAGACATACGTGCAGGAAAGATACTCACGCACATTAAATTTTTAAAAAATCTTTAAAAGAAAATAATTAAGCAGGTAAGTATCTTTGATAAATTACACCATGTTTCCCTTTCCTTTCCAGCCATGACATTCTGTAGTTTGAGAGTTGCAATGATCTAATTTGCTCACTTGTTTTTAAAAATTAAAAAGAAATTGGATGGTACTAGCATAAAAGTATATGAAAGCATATCATGTATGCCTGTGTGTTTAAGAGCCACAATGATTTCCTTAAGAGGCATTGTTTTAAGCATTTACAATTATTATTATTATATATAATTGTAATAATATTTTGTAATATAGCTTTATTATAGATCAAATAAAACCAACTAACCACAAGGCTGCAAAGCATGATTTGAGATGAGTCCCAGTCTCCAAGCAGTTAGCAGTGTATTTCAACCTGATAGACAATATCTAGTTCCCAGTCTCTCTATATGTAATGATACAGCCTTGAATGTAAAAATACAATTTCTTTTTCTTTGTGCACAGATTTTTACAATTTTCTCGATGATAATTCATGATCTGACTAAAATTTCAAAATGATGCAAGACTTCTGATGCCCTTTCCCAAGGTGCAATGGGAAATTTTTTGCTATTACTTACTATTATTTATATTATTAATTTAAACTGTTTTTTACACCTGTTGTCATGATTAAAATGTTGGCTATCACAGTAAGAACTTTAAGAAAATGTCTCTTCCTGCAACAAAGCACCACCATCAGCCTTTCATAGTTACTAAGCCTCCCCTAAGTCATTTGAGCTTCGGGTTGGCTATGTTAAAATTGTAGCTATATGTTCTGTGAGCTTTGCTGTTACCTCCACCCAACACTGATTGTTGAATATCAGCAGTGGCCATGATTAGCTTTAAATAAGAGATATCTGTGGAAAGTCTTCCATCTGTGGAGTGCTGAGGAGCAATTAATTTAGGATGCATTTCCCTGGGCACCTAGTGAGAAACCATGTAAGTTACATATTGGGTAGCACACTATATTGTATTTTTTAAAAAATTAGGGATATGGCTCAACTGTATGTTCACCGTGCACATGCAAGGCCCTGGGCTCAGGCCCAAGCACTGGGAAAGTAAAAAGTTGAAGTATACCTCACCTGCCATTTCCACTGGATCCTTCTTCCGTTCAGAGAATTTCACCTGTGTTTGGCAGGATTTGTTCTTTCCATTGGATAATATTGAAATAGAATTGTTTTCTGCCAGTTGGTTGTATTTTTGTTTTGATTTTAGATCTTTGTTTTGCTTGTTTTGTCTTTGTTTGACTATGTCTTTATTACTAATTTTCCTTCGAGATCACTTTCCACATCTTTTTCTAGCCCATGGTTTAGTATGGGCTAAACTCTACATTTTCTTAGTTTATATAGCTTGTAAATAAGGAGTTTTTTCATCTCTTCAAAGGTGACTATGTAAATGACTAAGACCAATTTCATCTCAGAATTAAAAAGGTCATTGGGTATTCTCTACTCAAAAGCTCCATTCTAAAAACATGACTTTATAGTCAGGGAGTGCATGAGTTTTCTGAAGTCAATGGTTTGGACAAACCTTGACCTTTTTATTCCCAATTCATGATTTCTTCTACCTCCCATTCCTACATTTCCACATTGATATCTTTCTCTCAGACCTGTGCGGGACTCCAAAACTATACTTTGATAGACCTACATCACTTTTAGGTACTACCTTTGGGATGAAGTGCAGAAGACTAACTCACTAATGAAGTTTTGATAACTGTTTCAAAGAAAACTTCTTTGTTCATGTAAGCTCTAAGATTTACCCCTTTTCATCTTTTACATATTAAGAGAGTTAATTCATAAAAAGGAAATTAGCAAGAACTCCAACATGTCATTTAGTATTAATTTACTGCATTTTCCACAAACAGATACAAACTCCTACCCAAATTCACTAAACGGGGGGGGGGGGGGAAGGCGTACATGAGAGCCTCAGGGAGTACCCCCGATAGGTGCCCTGGAGTCTGAGAGGAAAAGAAGACTTTTATGTGTCCCTGCAATTCTTTCAGGTCAGATAAAACCAGGGGAAAGCTTAACTGTGAATGACACAAGTTTTTTCAAATTGACCTGGTTCTAGAATATTCAGTGATCAAGGATATTGGTGATCAGATATTTTTTTCCCTTCTAAGCATATCCACACAGAGTAGTAATGAGAAATAAAAGTAAATACACAAACCACATACACACCATATGTAGGAATTTTCAATTGAATTAATATGAATAGGCAGGTCTCTGGGGTTCTATCTCTTCAGTTTTAATATTGCATTGCTTACAGAACGATTAGATTATCGAGTCACCCAAATAGCCGAGAAGACGCTAGTTGTTTAAACCCAATGTCATTTACCTGATAAATATTTAACGCTGTTAATATTTCTCAACTTCCAACCAGCAAGTTGTTTTCCTAAAATCCTAAAGACTAGCCCTCAGTGGCCACCTCTTACATTACTTTGGTTATAATGCATAGGTTTCTGGGACATGCAGCATTTAGTGCTAATATCAGGAAAATACCTGAGATTTAAGGAAACAAAATAGGACTGGAGAGATGACTCACCAGTTAAGAGCACTGGCTGCTCTCCCAGATGTCCTGCGTTCAATTCCCAGCAACCACATGGTAGCTCACCACCATCTGTAATGGGATCTGATGCCCTTTTCTGGTATGTTTGAAGACAGTAGCAATGTACTCATATACATTAAATAAATAAATAAATAAATAAATTCTCTAGAAAATAAAACAAATATGTGTCAAATATGCATTGTTGTGTGGATGCTCAAGGCTCTGATGTCTGGGTATCAAAGAAAATGATTTTGGTGTATAGGGTCACTAAGGGACGTAACATATGGGCCCTAGAAGATTCTATCTTATTCATGCCCCTCGGTGTCCTCAATGCCTCACTTTTTGTGATTGATACCAGAATCTGTTAGTAGCTGAGCTTGAAGACCTCAGTAAAAGTCAAAAGGCAGCATGTGAGTCAGTGGGAGGTACCGCAGCGTCTCCTAAAGCTTCAGTTTTTGGCTTCATCTGTGCTCCCTGGGAAAGATTATAATCACACTTACAAACACCCATTTTAACTCATCCAGGGTATTGATAAGCAACGTGAAATATGTTCTGGAATCCCAGTTTGATAGCCACACCCGTGCAAGTGGACACAGCTACACCAAGTACAACAAGTGGGAAACGGTATGGGGTGTGCCTGACTCTGATACATTTTGTGGGCTTGGGAGTTTAACCAACAATGTCACATTAATCCGAGAATGACTCTCTTTGGCAGATAGAGGCATGGATTCAACAAATTGCCACTGATAATCCAGACCTTGTTTCTCAGAGCGTCATTGGAACCACATTTGAAGGACGTAACATGTATGTTCTCAAGGTAACAATTTTTAAACATGACTTAAGTGGTTTAAATCAATAAATTCTGACTCACTAGCATTTGTTTCACAGACATGGTTATCAAAAAAGAAAAAAAAACCCTATAGCTCAGATTCCTTGGATTCTTTTATTCTATATGCATTTTTACATAATTAATTTTGATTTATCCAAAAATAAAATCTGGTAAAATAAGAGAATTCTTATAAATTTTACTACATTCCTGTAAGCAATCTAAGTGATGGTAGACTGTGATGAAATTCTTCTCTCCCTGGTGTGGTTTCCAAGTCCATTTGCAAGTTGCAAGCTTTTGTTAGCAAGCTCTCAGACAGGCTATTCTCATTCATCAGACCACATTACAATCAACGCCAACATTTATTTCATCATCCTGCATGCCACTTTTGTCATGCAAGCCCAGTGACAAAATGATAAGACAAGAAGTGAGGAGAAGAGACATTTTCATAAACTTAGCAGCAATTATAATTACTTATCATAAGTCATCAGTTGTCATAGTCATGTAATGTAACCATAGCTGACAATGAGTGCTATGGGAATATAGGTTAGTGGGGTAAACAAGCTTTTTGTGGCAATGTAGGCTTGATAAGCCTAATAGTAATGCAAGCTTTCAGCATAAACACAGTGACTGTTCAGAGACAAGAACAGTTTGAGTGTTGGGCATCGCCAGATGCTGTCAGGATTCATCTACAGAGTCCAAAGGAAGTGGATGTTAACCCCTGAGTGCCATGTCATAAATAACACTTCTCCTTTTCCCTTTTCTCACAATAGATTGGCACACCTAGACCAAATAAGCCTGCCTTCTTCATCGACTGTGGTTTCCACGCAAGAGAGTGGATTTCTCCTGCATTCTGTCAGTGGTTTGTGAGAGAGGTGGGTAGACAGAATATTTTTTGATGGAAGAAATAGAAAGTATTAATTTCAATTGATTCCTTTATAACCTAATATAAGAAAAAACGACATGTTCACACATGCATACATACACATATACACGCACATGCATACACAAAAGAACACAAATATACAGACATACACACATAGACACACACAAACCATCCACAATTCCAAGTTCCTATGGGATAAATTAGTTTTAACACTTGTCAAAAGACCTTTGTATGATGTGCATTTTTTCAGTTAGAAAATTGGGTTTATTTCAATTTCACTAAGTTACACTTTCTCACCTGTCTTAGGTGGATTAGCTGACAGCTAAAATAGTGATTCATCCCTTAAAAATTGATCAGTGTGGATAAATTGGCCACTGCCCATTGAATTCCCTTAATAAGCTGAAATGTTCAATTTTTCAAATGTGTATGCACTCATGTTTATACAAATATATTTCATAAAGAAAAAGGAAAAGGAAATAAGTATTTCTTATAGGATAATTACAAATAATATATCCACAAATAATAACCAAAATCACCTTTAGAATATCATGGTAATAATGATTTCAGCAAATTCATTGAAGGGCGTATAAAACTTTAAGAAGATACAAGACATTTTCAGAGCCCCAAAGTATGCTCACATACTTTGTGAACACATACTAATTGCAAAGTGAAAACTTACAATGAAAAAATTTTAAAAAACAATTTTAACTAAGTTATTAAGAATAATATCATCAGTGTTAAGTAAAATAGTAATACTGTGTAAGACAGGTCACCTTGGCAACCTTCTCTAAATATATAATGTCCCTACAATTGCCAAACAACCTAACCTGTGCTTTTCCACAACATGAAAGTTATAAAAGATGAAAAAAATATTGAAAATCATCAAACATCAGCAGAGAAGGAGGAAATGTGACAGCTGTCAATTCTGGTAGAAGCTTGTAATCCCAGTGCTTGGAAAATAGAGGCAGAATAAGAAATTCAAGGACAAGCTCAAGTTTGAGGCATGAGACCCAAGAAAGAGAGAAACAGAAGCGGAGACAAAGTGAACCCTATAATCAGAAGCGGGCATTGATAAAACAAAATGGTGAAGTGTAAATAAAATCTAAAATTATTTTATAATATTATGTCCATGTGAATGCCTTTACATTGATACCTATACTGTGATTACAAAAAAAAATGGTAACATTAGGGAAAACTAGATAGAAAATGTATGGAAACTCCCTGCATTATATTATAGCTGTTTTCTAAATATAAAACTTTACATTGATATGCTCTTAAAATATAATAATTTATTAGATGAAATTTAATTTCCTTTTCTCAATGGACTTCTGAATTATTTGCAGTGCTTTATCCAAGAAAGCTCAGGAAAATGTTGTATTTAAATGCAGGCTGGCCATGAGGCAGAGAACCCTGCTTTTATTACCAAAATCAACTATATCCAGGCCATGTAAATTTTGACAGCATCATCCATTCCATTCTTGCATGAATTCACATTGTTATTCACATCCAGGCTGTCCGTACCTATAAACAAGAGATCCACATGAAACGGCTTCTTGATGAACTGGACTTTTATGTTCTGCCTGTGGTCAACATTGATGGCTATGTCTACACATGGACTAAGGTACTTGAACTCAGAGGGACCTGTGACATTCACACTGTTACTTCCTGTAGCTTTTGATCTAACTATATAATCTACTTTCAGGACCGAATGTGGAGAAAAACCCGTTCTACTATGGCTGGAAGTTCCTGCTTTGGTGTAGACCCCAACAGAAATTTTGATGCTGGCTGGTGTGGTGAGTGTATGTCTAGCTAACCAATTTGTATGCAACATTAAAAAGCATAAGAGATAAAGCAGCGTGAGAAAACATTAGGTCAATATTCAGGACAAGAAAAACTACAAGGTTTTATGTTTTACAGTTCTTTCTCAAAGCACAGAAAGTAATTTATCCATCCATTTTATTAAAAAATATGGTGCCAAGTTCTGTGTTGTGTTCCTAGATATATTAATTTCTGTAAATGCACAACTGACACACCTGATGCAATCCACCAATGTGTGTGATATATTTACAAAATCAAATCAGATGACAATTTAGACAAAATAATAAATAAACAATCATTTAAAATTATGATGCAATTTAGTGATTATAGTAAAGGAATTTTTATGGACATGAATAATAAGTATCCCACTTAATGACAGAGTCCACCGTCTTGATATCATTTTATATGGATATAGACGGTACAGACAAGTACAGAGAGTGCGGGGATACTACCTGTCTTCATAAATATTGATTTTTAAATGCCTATAATATAATGATATTAGTGATTTCATATGTAATTTCTTATCAGTTAAAAAATATGCCATCCTAATATATGCATAGATGGACATATGATAGATAGATGGATAGATAGATAGATAGATAGATAGATAGATAGATAGATAGATATGACAGATGAAAATGCATGAAGAATTGTTGGAAAGAGTTCTAAGAACACACCTTATATTATTTAGCTTCCTAACTGAAAATATGAAATACCTAACATCTCACATGAGAACTCCAGTAGGTGATCATTGGCCACTGATAAAAAGTACACTTTTTTTTTTTTTTTTTTGCAGAAGTGGGAGCTTCTCGGAGTCCTTGCTCTGACACTTACTGTGGACCAACTCCAGAGTCAGAAAAAGAGACCAAGGCCCTGGCAGATTTCATCCGCAATAACCTCTCCTCCATCAAGGCCTACCTGACGGTCCACTCATACTCACAGATGATGCTCTATCCTTACTCCTATGACTATAAGCTGCCGGAGAACTATGAGGAATTGGTGAGTGGGGGCAATGAGAGAGAGAGACCACTTCAGTGTTGAAAATGCTTTTCATTCTAGTTCTGAACAAAATTGTCAGTACAATTCCTTATTAGTTTCTGGAGTAGAAATTGTGTGTGTGTGTGTGTGTGTGTGTGTGTGTGTGTGTGTGTATGTGTTATGTATGTATGTGTGTATGTAAATATACATACATATTATATACTAAGGAAATTCTGGATAAACTGGATCAACTAATGGAATTTTGATACAGGGAACAATTTCATTTGAATGTGGCTTCTTTACTAATACACAAAATGGCAGTAGTTCTATTTAGCTATACCACAAGAATGATTGTATTAGTTACTGTTCTATTTCTGTGATAAATCACCCTGACAAAAAAGTGAGTTGAGGAAAAAAAAGGATTTATTTTGGTTTATTTTAATCAGAGAAGATAAACTCTGTCGTGTCAGGGAAAGCAGGAGAGAAGGATAAGGGTGGTCTGGCAGCCAGGAAGCAGAGAAAGAGAACAGGAAGTGGGGCCAGGCTACACCATGTATAGCTGAATTTACTAGTTATGAAAAATAGCACAATTTTTGGTTGATACACACAGTCTAGTTAACAACAATAATAAATAATAATATACTGCTTCAAAATGAAAGGCAGGAAACTAGAAGAATACCAGCTGAGTACCTTGTCTCGCCTCACACACTGAGCCAGAGCTAAGCAGAGCAAAACCAGAACTGCCAATCCAGGACACAAGGACCTTTCTGCACTAAAATCTATAAAATAATCTTAGAAATTCTCTGGTCTGTTTCTCATTTTCCAACCTGGATGTGAAGGTTTAGACAAGTTGACACTAATGATAGGATAGCCCTGAGTCTAGAGGTAGTGGCCATTGGAAATTTTCCTAGCTTGCCACAACTTCCAAAGACACACTTTAATTTTTTCCTTTTATTAAAAATAGATTGTTTTCTCATATAATATATACTGATTACGTTTTACCTCCCTTTGCTCCTCCCAATTCTTCCCCACTTCCTCTCCCAACTGGATCACTTCCTTCCCGTCTCTAATTAGAAAACAAACAAGCTTTCTGTTTATTTTAAAGGGTAATTGAAATACAACAAAATATAAATTATAAAACTGTCATATGTGAGCTAGACAAGACAAATCTACAGAAGGAAAGATCCCAAGAATCAGAGACGTATTTGTTTGCATACTCAGGAGTTCCTTAAAAAATATTAAACTGGAAGCCATAATATATACAGAGGACTTGCTGCAGACCCTTAGAGGTCCTGTGACTACTGCATCCCTCAGTGAGTTCATAGAGCTTTGATCATTTCCATTTAGAGGGACTTATTTCCTGGTGCCCTCCATCCCTTGGACTCGAACACTTTTTCTGCCTACTCTTCCTCAGGGTTCCCTGAGTTCTGAGCTAAGAAATTTGAAGTAGGCATCCCATGTAGGGCTGCAAATTTCAAGGGTTCTCACTGTCTGCATAATGTCTGCTGTGGGTCTCTGTATTTGATTGCATTTGCTGCAGAAGGGACTTTCTCTGATGATGGCTGAGAAAGGCAATGATCTATGAGTACAGCAGAATACCGTTATAGATCATTTTATTGCTACTGTTTTTTAGAACAATCATATTTAGTTTTACCCTAGGTCCCTGGGCTGTATTGTCTCTAGTTCGTAATCATCCAGTGTTGGGGGGGGGTTCTATTTTGTTGAGTGGGACTAATTGAAATTAGATATTAGTTGATTACTCCCACAAGTTTTGTGCCACCATTGTCCTAGCATATCTTGCAGTCAGGGCACCATTTTAGATCAAAGCGTTTGTGGCTGGCTTGATTTACATTTCTCTCTTGGTAGTGCACAGAGTACCTTTTTGCACAAAAGAGGCTTTAACATAGAGATGAAGGCCCTAAGTAGGCACCAGTCTGAGTTCTCTGTGTTCAATGAGCTGTGTTGTCTTTAGCAATGGGGACTTGCTGTCAGTTTGTAGAGAAGCTATTGGCTTGGAAACATCTTGGCTGGCTTGGGAATTCCCATGAGTCTTACAACTCTTGAAACTCCAAAGCCCATCCTGACTAATGCACTTCCCCCCCACAAAGCCACACCTACTCCAAGAAGAACACACCTCCTAGTTGTCAAATAGTTCTATTCCCTATGAGACTATGGGGACCATTTTCATTCAAACCACCACACCATGGAACCCAACAACACAATACTGGTACTAGAAGCTTGACATTTGATAACAAAAATACATATGCACATACACATGCGCATACACATATACATTTTTCTATTGCATTAGGTTACTCCTAATTACATTACTCCTCAATGGCTCATAATTTTAGATGTCCCTTCCCATATTCCCTTTATTGTTTCCCTCTCCACTCCTTTTTCCAACTTGATCTTCTCTTTCCAGTTCCTCTTCCATCCACCCGTAACTATCTATTCTATTTCCCTTTCCTAGGAAGATCTATCTGTCCCCCTCTAGGCCCTTACTCTTATGCCTAATTTTGCTGGTTCTGTAGATTGAACCTTAGTTATCATTGACTTAATAGCTAATATCTTCAAATACTCCAACTCATACTATATGTGTCTTTGTGGGTCTGGGATATTCCACTCAGTATGATTTTTTTTTCTAGTTCCATCCATTCACCTTTGAATTACATGATGTCAGTTTTTTTGATGGCTGAGTAATACTTCATTGTATAAGTGTACTACATTTCCTTCATCCCGTCTCCTGTCTAGGGACATCTGGGTTCTTTGCAATTTCTGTCTATTATGAATACAGCAGCAATAAACATGGTTGATCAAGTGTTCTTTTCATAGGATGGAACATCATGTCTGTATATGCCAGGAGTGGTATAGCTGCATCTTGAGGAAGATTGATTCCCATCTTCCTGATTGCCCTAGTGTCTTTACAAGTTTGCACTCCTGCCAACAATTGATGAGCATTCCCCTTACTCCACATCCTCCTCAGCACGAGCTCTCACTTGTTTTATTAATCTTACCCATTTTGACAGGTGTAAGATGAAATCTCAAAGAAGTTTTGATTTGCATTTTTATGATGGCAAAGGATACTAAATATTTCTTTAAGTGCTTCTTAAACATTTCAGTTTCCTCTATTGCGAATTCTCTTTATCCCTGCTGGGCAGTGGTGGTGCACGCCTTTAATCTTAGCACTTAAAGGCAGAGGCAGGCAGATTTCTGAGTTCAAGGCCAGCCTGGCCTACAGAGTGAGTTCCAGGACAGCTAGGGCTACACAGAGAAACCCTGTCTTGAAAAAAAAAAAAAAAAGACACTAGATCTTTATCCCTTTTTAAATTGAGTTGTTTTCTTGATATTTAAATTCTTGAGTTCTTTTTACACTTTGTGTACATTTGTATATTAGTCCTCATTCACACGTGTAATTGGTAAAAATCTTTTCCCATTCTCTAGGCTGCCATTTTGCCATATTAATTGTGTCCTTTGACATGCAGAAGCTGCTCGGTTTCATGAGTCATATTTATTAATAGCTCATTCTAGTGCTTATATGCTAACATCGTTCTGTTCAGTGAATCTTTTCCTATGCCAGTGAGTTCAAGGCTATTCCCCACTTTTTCTGCTACCAGATTCAATGTGTCTGGTTTTATGCTGAGGTCTTGATCCATCTGGAATTGAGTTTTGAGCAGGGTGATAAGTATGGATCTATTTGTATATTTCTACGTGCAGCCATCTTCTTTGACCAGCACCATTTGTTAAAGATGCTATGCTTTTTTCCAGTGTGTATTTCTGGCTTCTTTATTTAAAAAAAAAATCAGATGTTCATAGGTATGTGGATTTGTCTGGGTGTTCAATTTGATTATACTGACCAATATAAAATCCATATTTTTATGCATTCTATAATGGTGCCCCAATTTGAGAAAATTCATGAGAAATGTTTTGCATCCAACCTCTGACCCTGGTTACTATAAAGGTTTTACTTATATTACCTGACAGCACTGACTTCTAAGAGTATAATGTTGGGTCCTGGACTATTCTTTTGATGAGTATTTATCCATTATCCAAAAGGAGAAAGATAACCAGAAAAATAACTATAAAAATAACTATCCTCTGGAAAACTATTAACTGTGACAACAGATTTAAAATACCTTCCAATTCAACAGCATATCATTTACTGTCTCTTCAAAAATAATAAAGAAACATGTTGCCAATGCACCACTAGAAAGTTCAGGGAACTTCTTGGCTTGATAAAATCCTCCTGGGCCTAGATAACTGACTTAACATGACTTGAGACTAATTTCATCAAGAACGCACTAAGTTTCTATAAATTATGGCTCCTGCCAATTGAGAAATTAGAGTCTTGCTGAAATTCAGAGGCAGGAAACCATAATGTAAAAAACTCGGAGTTTAATTTTGCACAGTTGTAGTGATTCGCGAGAGGTAACCGGCAACATGTGTGGCATTCAGTAAGAAAGGAGATGGAGCAGTGGCACAGGGCTTTAATTCCCCACTAAGGAGGTGGAGCCAGACAGATCTCTGTGAGTTCAAGGCCAACCTGATTTATATGGTGAGTACTAAGACCACCTGAGTTAAGTAGAGAGATACTGACTCAAAGGAAAAAAGAAGGAAGGACGGAGGAAGAGAGGGAGGGAGGGAGGGAGGGAGGGAGGGAGGGAGGGAGGGAGAGAGAGAAAGAAGGAAGGAAGGAAGGGAAGAAGGTGATGGAGAGAGAAACAAAGATGAGGGAAGGAAGGTCAAAAAAGAAAGGAGATGTAATTTGTTCTGAGAGTTGATGAATAGACATGATTCAGATGGGCAGGGAAGGAATGGGGCACTGAAATTATAGAATAAAACCAATAAAAGTCAGACTGAAAAACAGGGTTAAGGAGTGTTCTTGATAGAAAACGTGGATGGTGAAGTCCAATCAATAAGTTGGACATCGTACAGAAGACTGGAAATAATGATATGGTGAATAGTAGCCAGGTCTGTTACATGGCTCCTCATTTAATTTGGAGTCCATAAAACAACTCTTTTTACTATAATCATGTCTCCAATCCCTCATGAGGTAGAATCATACTGGAACAATGTCTTAAATTTATGTGAAATTTACATTTAACTGGGAGTCTAATATTTTTGCTAAATTTATCAATCTTGCAGGTGGGATGATGTTCTGGGGAGCCAAGGTGCTAAAGGCATACCTGCAATGTCATCAGTTAAAGACACCTTTAAAGCCTGTCTTCTACTTTAACATTTCCCACAAATGCTCATCAGCCATAATTGTATGTGTTTTCCTCACTTTGAACTAATTTTGCTACCTACTTCTACCCAGAGAAGACATTTGATAGTATTTGTGAGGTGTTTTGATGGACATGCTATGGGCCTTTAGTGACATCTTGTGGTAGAGTCCACAGAATGCTGATAAACATCATGTAGGATACCAGAAAACTTACTCCCACTCCAACACACACACACACACACACACACACACACACACACGTACACATAGAATGATCAGATGTTGAGAAACTGTTTTAAACAAAGATAAGAGCAGAGTCACATTCCTTGCTAAGTCCTCTTGGCTTTTAAAGGATCTTATATCCTCTTCAACACTTAATATACAGTGTTGTGCAAATCTCAACTGCTAAAGATTGCTCTGTGCCTCTGTTATACAGTGTTTATTTTTAAAATGCATTTCTATATAAAAAAAGAGAACTCTCTGAACTGAAAATACAACTGCCTCACATTTGTTGTTTTCCTTGAATGTTAGAGAGGAATACACATGCGGGTCCACTGGAAGAAGAAGTCGCTTCATGTCAATGACAGCATTCTTCTCTCCCACATTGTTTCTGAGCTCTTTGAGAAAGACAAGGCCCAGCTGCCCTAAATCACTTATGTCCCTGACATCTTTCTTCACTGCAATCAGGGTCCACCTTCCTTAGAATTACATGGATGTTCCCCACTTCTGAATTCTTTCTCCTTGGTGCCTGCTTAAATCTTAAGACCTTCTTAGGAACCACAATTATAAAAGTAGTGTTTCCTACTGGTTCCTTGGTATAAGTTAGCATTATCACAGGGCAGGAAGAAGGAAACTATCGTTAGAGATAATTTGAGGCTCCAGTTATCACATGTGTTAACCACAGGGTACTCACTCTGGTCTTTAAGTTAAATCCATTAGACTTATCTTATCCTTCAAGTTTGGTTGGGGGCTCTATTTTTCCATGCTGTGATAATGGACTACAGATAATTAGGCCACTGTACCTACTCTGGTACTGTGCAAGAGATTAGAGTGAGGGTCTTGTGCTTCGCAATAAAGCAGGGACTTTTTATCCTCTTTTAACTGGGGAGAGGGGTCTTTGGAGCAGAAGAACTCCATCTACCCCATAATAATAGTAATAATAATAATAATAATAATAATAATAATAATAATAATATGTTAATTTATTATTATTATTATTATTATTATTATTATTATTATTATTCACCCCACCAGGCCCCAACAGCCCTGGGCCCCATGAATAGCCCACAACTTTTTCTTTTGTCCCTCATGCTTTGAGTTCTGTGTGACATTTTAGACTCTGTCTTTTGCTATAGGTCCTCTTAAGTTAAGAAAACAAAGGTGACCCCACATAAGACAGGGTAGGAAATTTGTACCTGAGGATTGATACGGGCTATGTTGACCCTTGACAGATAGCAAAGCCTTTTCTAGGCTGATTAATATTTAATTTCCTTCCATTCTTGGAAACCAGTAAACTAGTTCCAACAACATTTCTTTTGGAATATTCGAAGGCTAGGAAAAGAAGGGTAGGTGAATGATGTCATAGCTTAAGTTAACCATACCTGGATGCATGCCCTTGGGCATGCTCCTTTAGTCTCTCTGCATTTCGTTTCTAGCTCCTAGAAAGAACTCTTTGTAATGTGTAAGGCATGG
The DNA here is from genome assembly GCF_900095145.1 of Mus pahari. Taxonomy (NCBI): domain Eukaryota; kingdom Metazoa; phylum Chordata; class Mammalia; order Rodentia; family Muridae; genus Mus; species Mus pahari. The sequence goes on along the minus strand of NC_034593.1, from coordinate 15,919,202 downwards.
GCACATTAGTCATTATTTGACCCTTGTTCCTCAAGCGTCAGGTTCCAAAGAAAGTGTCAACTGAGTTTTGAATTGTGGGCTCTTCTTTTCTGTGTTGTTCCTTGGCAAAACTGGCGAATGCTAGAGTAATATTTCTATCCACAGTTCTCAGCAGTCATTCGGCTTATCTGGAACATTCCCATTGAGCGCGCTGATCCACATGGCATTCCATTCTGCTAGGAAATTCTGTGGTGGTGAATGTGTACAGATGATATTGGGAAGATAAATGAGTAATATTGGTGAAATTATTTAAACTTTCCAAGAGGAAAGATTGCAAGAAATATTATTAAGATAATTGGAATTTTAAATATGGGATTTTGGCTGACGAATGTTTATTCTGGCTTTTTTTTCCTGTCTCTTGACTTTAAAAGAAATTAGAGAATGGTCCATGGATTTCTTCCTTTGTAATTAATGTCAGTATATGAATATGACAGCCATCAACCATAAATACATATAAATGTCCACCTCCATACAATCTGTAGTCTCTACTCAGATGGTAACAGTCCAACTTTTGAAAAGTTCAGTATTGTGAACCCTAGCCAGATATAGCCCTGAACCCAAGCAAATGACTCAGTCAACCAACCTATACTGAGTTATCTGCTAAAGATACAATACTAGCCTGACCGGGACATGAGGGTCTTAAGTTCAATGCCAACCTAAACTATATAGAAAGAAAATAAAAAGCAAACTTAAAGAAAAGAATAGCCACAAATCCAACAGGGAGCTAATATAAAACAATATGTGCCAAAACAACTGAGGGAAGGAACTCTGATAGAAGGAAGCTGCTGCAAAGGAGAGGTAATATGAAAGCAAACCTGAAAGGAAAGAAATTCTCTGTTTAAGTGCAGAGAGGGAAGGCCATCCCAGTTAGAGAAGAAGAGTGCCCAAAAACAGGTAACGAGAGGAAGAAAGGTATAAGGAGCCATTCAGGGAATCCTGCTTCAGAGCAAATGTGAGATGAGACTCAAGACAGACCATGGGGTCCACAATGAGTCTTTTTACCAAAAGAAGTCGTTGGAGCCATTGAAGATACATGACAAGATAACCCTAAAAATGGTGCATGTAATCAGATAACTATCCAGGTGGGAGAAGATAACAGCAAGGACAGCAGAGGCTGAGGTACAAACTAAATGTTCCTTTAATGAACAATAGCAATAAAATAACAGCCTTTCAAAGCTAATGTGTCTCAGGGCAATTTCCTCCAAAATACTTGTCTACACATCATGTGTGTTCATCTGCTAATGCTCTGGCCCATCCTGTAATGACTCAATTGGCTTTTTTTTTCCGGTCACATTGTCAAGTCATGGCTATTTTGTTTGCTTTTTCAGGTATGTTTTGTTTTTGTGCAATGACATCAATAACCTCTGTGCATAAGAACTTCCTGGTGTTTTCTTTGCTCTTACACCCTGCAGAAATGAAATGAAAGAAATTCAGCAGGAGTGCTTGTGGGGGCATTGGGGAAGACATTCTTTCACAAGATTTACTTATGCATCTCAATATGAATCAGCTAGAAAGATTGAAACAGATATTGCAAAAGCATAAAATATTAATCCAAATGTGCTGTAAATGTCTTTGGTTTTTGACATAACTGTACAGGGAATACGTTTGTTTGGCTTAGTTGCTTTAGTTTATTTACTTGCTGATGGTTCTTTTACAGAATGCCCTGGTGAAAGGTGCGGCAAAGGAGCTTTCCACTCTGCATGGCACCAAGTACACATATGGCCCAGGAGCTACAACGATCTGTGAGTCATGGGTTCAGAACTATGCTAAGAAACTGCTTATCTAAAAAGGAACAATGCTCCCCACTCTCTTTCTTTTCTCACCTTTTAAAGCACTTTTGCCTCATAACATTTTTTAAATGTAGTATATATTTTCTTACTCAATAGATAGAAATAAATAGCCTTTCCAAACCACAATAACATCTGCTTCTTGTATGCATCCTTTGGGCATCAACTATGTGCTAAGCTTTCAGTAGGTGCTAAAATAAAAAGAAAGGAAAGATGCAGAAGAGAGAATCAGGAAAGAAAAATTGGAGAAGGTAGACCAAGGCAATCTTTGAAAAAGTGAGTATAGGGATCTTGGTACTAAGAGGTACAATATTAGGTTACAACATAAAAACATACCCAAATCAAGTGTCCTGGGTTTGAATACCTTATTTCTAGGGTGGTGACTTGGATGTATAACTTGAAGGATCATTGCAGGATGAGAACATAGTTGGGAAGAATTTCTCGATTAAAAAAGAAAGACCATGGGTAGGAAGGAGAATTGAAGAAAGAACACTTCAGAGGAGCCCAGTTCCTTTCCCTGAGCAAACAAGTAAGAGGAACACACAGCAAGACAGGCACAGGAGGATTTTACTTAGCCAAAAGAAGACTGAAATTACCCAATTGGGAGAAAAAGTGGTGGAACTGGAAAATAGTCCATGGAATAAGATCACTCAGACTAGGACGTCAAAGGCCATTTGTTCTCTCTCATAGACAAATCTTGGCTTTATATGCATGGGTATTTGGATAACTCAGGTATTCCAGACCCAGTGTGTATACATTTCAGTAAAGTAGAAAAAGGCCCAGGAGAGTAGAGTTGAGGAGAGTTCATAAGGGAAAGAAGAAAGGAGGGGACTAGAACACATTCGATACAAGAATAAAACTGCTCTTACAGAGAGCCTGGGTTGAGTTCCCAGCACCCACAGGGTTGAGTCACAATTACCTGTAGTTCTAGTTCCAAGGGATTCAATACCATCTTCTGTACACGTGCAGCACACATAAAAAGACAGCAGAAAGAGCTAGATGGAGCTAGACCCCAGCATTGTGGTCATCATAGAGCTTGAAGTTCCCTTAAAAGGCACATTCTGCAGGACCAGTGTTCTATTTCTATCTCCACTTTCCCCTGCCTTCCACTGATTTCTTTCTGACCAAGTTCTGAAAGGATCAGAAATAGACACAAGGAAAGAGACCCAATCCTGTCATCAAGGGGCTGTTGATGGCTGCAGCTGGGAAGGCTCCAGATGTTGAGTTTGCTAAAGCTCAAAAAAGTCTAAAATTTGTTAAAGAGTAGTACTTTCTGTGGTCTTGTTGGCTAAGGTGTCCTCTTAAGGTGGTTCTGGCAAAGGTGACTTTCCTGTTCACCTCTTTTCAAATCATGGGTTTATTCACCTTAGTTTAATTAGGCATATTTTCCCACTGTCTATAAGCCAATAAGGGGCAAGGACAATGTCTTTCCTTTGTCCCAGCATCTCTAAAGATGAGCATATGACTTGCAGCTCAGTGGGGGATGTTCAGATCTTGATTAAATAGATGAACAAAAAAAAATACATCAATGACAACAAAATTATAATTGAATGATTTAACTAAATGAATAACTATGTCAGGTGCCAAAGATAGAAAGTGAAGACTTGGGAACCAGGGGTGGTGTGGCTGAATGGAAAGCCCTTGTCTAACATGAACAGGGCTCTGGTTCAACCCCCAGCAGTGATAAAGAAGAGTGGCACTCTTACCCTCGGGCCTCGGGTTTCACGATCCTGGATCCTGAGGTCTCTACAAGCTTGGGGTGCTGTCATCCTCTGACTCAGTTTTCTTTGCTTTCCTGGGAGACACGCATTCTTCAGTGAGATGCCCACAGTGTACTTCCCCACTACACATAAGTGCACTGAGTATTTCATATGACCAAAAGCATACTTCCTAGGATAGTCCTCTTAAAAAAAAAAAAAAAAAACTTCTAGGGCAACATAGGATTGATTTTTGATATACTTGGCTTTTCTATTGGCTAGAATAGCCTATTCGTAATACTTTTCACAGTGAAAAATTCATTGTTAGAAAGAGAAACTGGTGATGGCTTTTACCCTCCTTGCTAGACCTGAAGGTTTTTCTCCCGCTGTTTTCTCATTTCAGATCCTGCTGCTGGGGGATCTGACGACTGGGCTTATGATCAGGGAATCAAATATTCTTTTACTTTTGAACTCCGGGATAAAGGCTTCTATGGCTTTCTGCTTCCTGAGTCTCAGATCCGCCAAACCTGTGAGGAGACAATGCTTGCAGTCAAGTATATTGCCAATTATGTCCTAGATCATCCATATTAGTGAAGAATCTGGACTGCCTTATTTCAAGATGCTTACTGTTCATTTCTTGTCTGATTTGACTTTGTTTGTTTGTTTGGAGGTTTGTAGATTCTAACCTTTCTCTTAATTTTCTCGATGTATTGACCAATTGGACCTCTGAAAACACCTTAATAAAATCCTATCATTATTGGAAAGCATAGCAGATTGCCTGCTTTGGGGAGGGAGAGTGACTGTGAACAATGAGCAAGTCAGCTGTGTGCATGTCCTGGTATTGTCAGATGTGGAGAAACTACTCCTTCTGGAGTTGACCAGTACTGACAAAGAACCCTGGTTATAATGGGAAGCTTATGAATAGAAAAATACACAGTGGGCAGTGAAGACTGTAAAACATAGTAGAGTTGGAAAAGTGGCATCCTGGCTTGGGTCTTATCTCAGTTCATTCAAGTGACATAATGAAATAGCTATAGCATACCAGGAATTTTATTAAGCAATTGAAGACAGAACAATGAAAGAGAATGATTAGACATCTTTCTGTTTGCATATATATATATATATATATATATATATATATATATATATACATATGTGTGTCTATGTGTGCATGCATTATATAAAACAGACACTGGAGAAGTAATCAATAAAAATAATAGATATAATAATATATAAATATATTAATTATAGTATATATTTACATATACTATAATAAATACTATGCAATATAGCAAACATATGTCATATATTAATAAAATAATAAAAATAATAAAGACAATTAGTTATTTGCTTTATAATTTTAATATAATTAGTACATTAAAATTAATATACTAAATAAATGAGTTCTACACTGTTCAAAAAGGACATGTAAGAAGTGTACTTCATGGTGTGTGGAGAAGCCTTTTGATATAATATGGGTAAATAAGTCACAATACACTGTACAAAGTGATATCCAGGACTTCCTGTGATTGTTCGAATGGTAATGAAAGAAAATCAATGAAGAAGGAATTGGGAGAGTTGGAGAGGGCACAAGTAGGCCTAGGGAAGGAGAGAAGATCCACATCAGGCAGAGCCAAGATGCCGTGTTTACAGCTGACCTTAGATGCACTGACCTTAGAACCATGGGAAACCATGGAAGATGGTGCGTGTTGAATGACGTTACTAGAGTCTTCTTGGAAGAGCTGATTGTGGCAAGCAGACTGGAAGTAAGACAAGAGATGCTAGTTGGACCAGCTGGACCAATTAAAGAAGTAAAGGCCACTCTATGACTAACACATCACACATGAAATGATATTTTCTTGAATTAGAAGATAGTGAGCTAATATATGACATCAATTCAATATTTTAAAACAATAATATATACCTAATACATAACTTCAGAGCATCTTGTAGAAAAATGTACTGCCAAAATATGATTTCATATTTAATATAATATGAACATAATATGTTAAAATATAGCAATGTTCTTATATAAAATTCATTCAAAGTCAGAGTTATTTGGGACTTGAAGAGAAGTTGTCAAGCCATAAACTGAATAACGCCCTGATTTCTCACAAGATGGCGACAGAGCAACCACTACAACTTACCAATCCTCTTCAAAGAAATATAGGAATACATCACTTGTATTGAGGGAGATCCTTAGGAGCAGAAAGTAAATTACCATAAATTAATTAAGTGTATGCATATATACACTTGCATATATGTGTGTGTTCCCCTGTGTGTGTCTGTGTCTGTGTCTGTGTGTGTGTGTGTGTGTGTGTGTGTGTATGTGTGTGTGTGTGTGTGTGTGTGTGTAGATTCCAGTTAACTTCCTTAGCTCTCCTCCATGCTTTTCAGGTATAGCCTGAAATGAGCTATACCTCCTAAATGGGAAGGTAATTCAGCTGCAGTTATTAGTGAAGGACCAAAACCAGTATGTATTTCCTGTTCCACAAATCACTCTCTTTCCTTGCCTCTGGACAGTAATACCCAACCCTAAGTAAGGAATGAAACCAACCAAAATATGCGAACTATGAAGATAAATCAAACAAGAACCCTCCAAAGTTCGAAACTGAATACATTTTAAATGTAAAGGAATGCATGTGGACTTTTCTAAGATTTGGAGAGATAATTTAAGGATAGTAAGGAATAGGAAAGCAAACATGCATATATTATCAGGAGTCTCTAAGTATCTAAGACTTTCAGCACTTGGGACATTTTTCTCTATAAACTCCTATCTAGCAAAAACAAACATGCTAAGAGTTCTGTGCATTTAAAACATATCAAGAAATTCAGATTTCTGAGTTCAAGGCCAGCCTGGTCTACAAAGTGAGTTCCAGGACAGCCAGGGCTATACAGAGAAACCCTGTCTCGACTCCCCCCCCCCCCCAAAAAAAAATACCATATCAAGAAAAATAGAAAAAGCCGAAGTCTGACTCACTCCTCCCCGTGCATCCTTCTGATGAGAACCTATCCAGCCTCCGGAGCCCTTCTCATTCTTGCCCATGAAAGACCCCACCCTCAGCTCTTGAGAAAGCTTTTTCTTTCTCCTTTAGCCTCTTCCACTTGGTGAGTCCAGGGCTACCTTGGAGCCCTTCAATCAACTCCAAGCACTCCTAACAACCGTTATAAGTGATGCTGAATATCTGTCTCTTATCCTTTAGTTTTTTAAAAAAAGGGCAGAACATTTTCTTGTTCCACTGATCTAATATCCACATATCTAATACCCAGTGCCTAAAAGTTCTCTGTTTTTATAAATGAACTATATGGATTGATCAAAGATAGATTTTCTAGAAAAAACAAAAACTTAATGTTAATTTGGGAGCCGCATGGAATTTTGATGAGTTGTCTCCTTGGAGCAGAATATCATCCCCTTCTTTCTTCATCACATCCTTACATATTTGCTCAGAGAACTGCTACCTTTGTCTGAAAGTAATGAAGACAAATTTCTCTACAGCATTTACAAGGTACTTTGGTTTCATTTTCAGAACTCAACCCGTTCTGGACCATTGAGATATTTTAACATTTAAGAATACCTGCTGCTATGTAGCAGAGGATGGCATAGCCGGCCATCAGTGGGAGGAGAGGCCCAACAGAAATAACACACATTCTGAAGAAAAGTTCATGATTATTTCTGAAATCTACTGTCCTTTGCCTCAAACAGTAAGTGGAGAGTTGGGGAGAGTGACCTGGGTGTGTGTAAGGTCAAGATTTTATTCAGAAACACTGACTTATCAACATGCAATGGATATTACAAGTCAAAAGATGTACTTTAGCATCAGCATCCAATCATGAGGTTACCATTTGCTGCAAATTATCTAGATCCCTAGGAAAATCGAGCCTCTTCCCGATGTTATACAAAAGTGGCGTAAGGTTGTGTCAGGACTCCTGAGGTGAATTGGTTCTCCCCTCCTACTAAGTGAGTCCCACAGATCCAGTTCTGATCATCAGGCTTGGTGTCAAAGTTTTAAGACCAAAAAAAAAAAAAAAAAAACATACTCTAGACTACCATAATAAAGGAGTTTCTTTCTATTTTCTTGTATAGTTGGCAAAATGATTTTCAGATTAGAGGTTTTTAAATCTGAAGATGAAGTGCCTAGAAACATTTCCCTTTCTTGAAGTAGAAAACAATATAAATGCAGAGAGACGTTTCACCCCCTAAAGGTTACAGCCTTTACTTGAGTCTACTACATGATGCATGTTGACACTCATCAGTTCTGCAGCCTGACAGTGGCCAACTGTGAGTTTCTGTTTGTAGAACCTGAAAGTGAGCTTATACTTTATATAGTCATTTACCAGGTGCTAATTCCTTTACATACACTATCTCGGTTAATCCTGTCATTCATGAACATCTTCATAACGTCTTTACAGATAAGGAACTAAGGCAAGATACTAGTCACAAGGGTACAGCTGGGGCTTAGCAGCAGTTTTAAGCTTGTATCTGTTTAAATCTAAAATCAAGCTCTCCTTTTCAGTTTGTTCTTGTGAAACACATATTCAGGCAAAAGCAACAGATCAAGACTTTGCTCTCAGAGTTTCTACTGCTGTCATCACTGACCAATGAAGACATATGGCATTTTGCAAAAATTTCCACTTTCTTATCTTCAGAGTTTAGAAAAGATTCTTGGGAGAATACATGAAACTAATGGATGGAGTTTAAATTGTTGCTCAGATAATAAGGACATCCTCCAATAATAATATTTTGATAGTTAGAATATGTAACCAAGTTGACTTCCTGGCATATACTTATAGTCCCAGAACCAATAAGGCTGAGGCAAGAAGTTGAGGCCAACTCAAACATAGCAATATCTTGTCCACCCAACCTTCCAAAGAAAGAAAGAAAGAAAGAAAGAGAGAGAGAGAGAGAGAGAGAGAGAGAGAGAGAGAGAGAGGAAGAAGAAGAAGAAGAAGAAGAAGAAGAAGAAGAAGAAGA
>NC_034593.1:15887710-15910672 GCF_900095145.1 Mus pahari | reverse complement strand
GAGAGAGAGAGAGAGAGAGGAAGAAGAAGAAGAAGAAGAAGAAGAAGAAGAAGAAGAAGAAGAAGAAGAAGAAGAAGAAGAAGAAGAAGAAGAAGAAGGGAGGAAGAGGAAGAGGAGAATAAGGACAAGAAGGAGGAGGAGGGGGAGGAGGAGGATAACTTTATAAAGTTGCATTACATAAGACTATATACCAAAGCCAGGCAGTGGTGAGACACACCTTTAATCCCAGCACTTGGGAGGCAGAGGCAGGCAGAATTCTGAGTTCGAGACCAGCCTGGTCTACAGAGTGAGTTCCAGGATAGCCAAGGCTACACAGAGAAAACCTGTCTCGAAAAAAAAAGAAAGAAAGAAAGAAAGAAAGAAAGAAAGAAAGAAAGAAAGAAAGAAAGAAAGAAAGAAAGAAAGAAAGAAAGTAGAGGGCTGGAGGGGTGGCTCAGCTCTTAGAGGCTAGGCTCATGAACAAAAATATAAGAAAGTAGAGAGAGGCCTGGATAGTCACGAGCCTGCCCCCTCCCAACTGTAAAAATATGAGGTGGAAGGACTGTTCATCCCCGGAAACCACAAAGGAAATCAGCTGTTCCTCGAGATAAAAGCTGAGGTATAAAACCTGGACAGGGGTCAGATCAAGCAAAGAAAAAACATGAGGTTCTTCTTGCTTATGGCTGTCATCTACACCACACTTGCACTTGCTCCTGTCCACTTTGACAGGTAAATTTCTCTACCTATGGTCCAGTCTCTGGGTGAAAAAAGAATTAAGGAATATGGCTTTAAAATTCACTGCATTTTTGTTTCTTTGGTTTCTGTCTTTTCTCTACTTGAAGGGAGAAGGTATTCCGTGTGAAACTCCAGAATGGAAAGCAAGTCAGTATCTTGAAGGACTTGACCCAAACCATTGAGGTAAAACATTCAGAGGGGTCTTGCTCTTTCTTTTCAATTCTCTAAGAGATATTCCTTCTATTTTTATCTTCAATGCCCACGGTTTATGAAGGGCTGACAAACGGGAGGGAGAGGAATGATAGGAACGATTGGGATAACCTAGCCAGGAGCCAGCACCACACCTAGTTTTGTTTCCATGGTTCACTGCTTTTCCTTCCTGCTTTACAAGCACCAGCTCCTAAGTCTGTAAAACAAGGGGAATTCTTGGCACCTTTCTCATTATCCCCTTTCCTGTCTGTACTCTGAATCCCCCTTCCCCCCAGCATCCACTCCAATTTCTTCCGGTGACATCTGCTCAAACACGATCTGATGAGAGTAAAGGACTGGCTGATGGTAGCTTGCCAACAGTGAGGATTCCTTCAAAAGAGATTCTTAAATAGAAAGCAGTTTCTTAAAAATCCAACAGAAAGGAGAACATTTTTCTATCATGGGTTAAGCCACTCCTATTTCACAAGTCAGCTTGGCCCAGACCCCTTGCTCTTATTTCATATTTACCATCAGGTTTCCCATGTAACATCCTTAAAACAGATCCTGACATCAAAAGGTAGTAACTGAAACTGCCAACGTTACCCGTCAGATTTCAGCCCAGAACCAAGCCCGTCTTCCATTGCAGTCACACTCTTCTCTTCAGTCAAACCAGTCAGAAGTTGTCCCGATTCTAATCCCTAAGTATCCCTCACACTCACACGGCCAGCGCCTCTGTGCAGCTGTGGACTGCCTCAGGCTGGAGCAATTGCAGGACATTGCCTTGTTCTTTCTGTTAGGGCATACTGCTCATTCCTCTGCTGTTAGCTCACACGGTGGAAATACTTACATGCAGCTTTATCTGGCACACAAAACCTCCTCTTATAACTTCCCTCTGGGACGCTTCTGTGGCACACCTAAGTGCTTGCTACTTAATAAATGTTCACAACAGTACTTTGAGCATGAAACTCTTCCTCCACTCTTTTTGCTATAATGCAGATATTGTTATTGTGATATATGGCCTATAAACTAGCCCCTGATGTGTTCACCTTATCCTATGACATCTCAAAGTAAACAGATGTGTTGGTTGGTCGAATCAAAAAAAAAACAAAAAAAAAACAAAAACAAACAAACAAACAAACAAAAAAAACCCTCATGTTGGCTCATAGTGGGCTGCCCAGAACCTGAAGTGTGATGTAACTAAGAGATGGCCACAGTGACTTGGACCATGCCTCAATCTTGGTGTAATGGCAGAGGCTAAGCAGCTCTCTCAGTGGAGTGTGATGGTGAAGACTGGACATCATCTTCACATCTCTCAGACTGGGAATTTGTACTTCACTGGGTTTCAGAATTAACTGTGATTTTAAAGAAACTCAGGAGCTGGAACCTTCTCAAATTGTTTTAACCTCAGTGTCTCCGTGCTGTTCTTGCAGGCTCATACATTAAAACTGCTGAAATTCCCCGCTATGGGCATATAGCAAAAAGGACATCAGCACTCATGATATCTCAGGACATAGATCCACCTCACTACATCTATAGTGCCTACCAGGGAAGCCTATTAACCACATTTTAAAATTAAAGCACACTGAAAAGTAATCAGTTTCAGTGATTTGATCAAGGACATGTTATTAAAATACTAAAATTAAAAAACAAGATTAATAAATTGCACCTTTTTGTCAGATACAAACCTTACCAGAATTCTAGAATTCACAGAGGAATTCAGGGGAGAAGCCAGAAAATTGTAAAACCTGGATAACTGCCAACTGTGGCTGCATCAATTATTAATCATGTACATACCCATTAAAGCACAATTAATCAAGAGTTTTCTCTTCTACTTGCTCTTATCAATGCGTTGTCCTAAAATGTTACTTAGTACAAATGAATTCTTTCTTACAACTTTATATTCAACAGTTCTTAAATACATTTGTTAAAAAAAAAAGATTCTCTTTAGCTTATTAGTTACACAGAACCTTACATCCCTTTATGGTGTGCAATGAATGGCCGGTATGGGTATAGTATCTATATGTGCTATAGAGTGCTTCATCTCCTGTGAGGATATAGATTCACATATAAAAAGCAGAAGCCAAAAGAAATCAACAATTGTCTTCATCATTCTACCTTATTCCTTTGAGAAGGGATTTCTCACTGAACCCAGCAACCAGTAAGCCCCAGCCCCAGAATCCTCATGTATTTATACCCCAAATTTCTAAAGGTACAGCTATACACAGCCACACCCAGCATTTTAAATATATATATGTGTGTGTTTAACAACCAACAAGCCACAGTTAACAATGGTCTTGTATTGTAGCTTGACTTCTGGTATCCAGATGCTATCCATGATATTGCTGTTAATATGACTGTGGATTTCCGAGTTGGTGAGAAGGAATCTCAGACTATCCAGTCTACCTTGGAACAACATAAAATCCATTATGAGTAAGTCCTGGGCAAATATCCATCAATGTTTCTCAGAGTTTGGGTAACCTTAAAATCTTTAGGATTTTTTTAAAAGTCTCTAGGTATCAGTGGTTGGATTTTACATATGAGCACACTGAATTTCCATCACTTCCAACCCTCTCTCCATTCTTCAACTCTTCCTGTGTCATTTCATTCACACTCTCTGGAGTTCATGACTTCATCTTCTGTAATCATTATTGATACACACACAAGCACACCATTACTAAGTCCACTTAGTGTTGCTTGTATGTACGTGTGTTTAGGGACGACCACACGGAACTATATAACATGTCACAAGCTTCATCCCTGAAGAAAACTGATAATCCCTTCTTCAGCAGTTATCAGCTTCTTGTAGATTTTCATCTAGTGGTGGGTCTTGTGAAATTTGCCCCATCCATGTTTACATGTTAATTGGTGTGGCTAATATGCAGATATTGTATAAGCAACTATGTAGTTGGGACTTCATGAATTTCATGGCAAACCTGTTGTGTCTAGAAGTTACAGTCTTGCAATGGATATCTGGATCCTCTGAACCTTTCAGTCCTTCTTCCCTCTCTTCCACAGTGCTCCCCAAGCCTTAGGCAGAAAATATATATCCTAGGTGGTCAAACTGAGGCCAAGATGCTCATAGTCACTTACTCTCTGCAATGGTGAGCAGCCATGAACTTTTCTAAGTTTTCATATTTTGCAAAATGAAGCTTTTTCACTTTCTTTGGTGAGAAGTGAAAAGTAAATCTATCTGTGAGTATATGGATAGCATATGAGTTTAGTGTACAGTAAGAAGCTAAATTGGCTTAGGGAAATGGCAGTAATGGGTTGCTCTCTAGTTCTCAACCTATTGTGGCTCTGTTGGCAAACCTCTGTTTCCAAAAATATTTACACTATGATTAACAACAGTAGCAAAGTTACAGTTATGAAGAAGCAACAAAAATAATTTTATAGTTCGGGTCACCATAACATGAGGAACTACATTAAAGAATAGCATTAGGAAGGTTGGGAGCCACTGCTCTAAGGTTTATGGCCTCTCCAGCCGTGGGTATGCATGAATTCCCTCCTACTGAATGGGCTTCAAATCCAACTAGACAGCTACTGTTTACCTGTAAAATAAAAATGCAATTGGCTGGGCATGGTGGCACATGCCTTTAATCCCAGCACTCTGGGGGCAGAAGAGAGAAGATCTTTGTAAACTCAAGGACAATCTGGTCTACATAGAAATTTCCAGGACAGCCAGGACTACATAGAGACAGATTAGGCACTGTCTAAAACCCTGCCAAAAAAGAAAGAGAGAAAGAGGGAGAGGGAGGGAGGGAGGGAGGGAGGGAGGGAGGGAAAGGGAATAGAAAGGGGAGGGGAGGGGAGGGGAAGGAAAGGAAAAGAAGGAAGAAAGAAATAAAATGTGGCTATGATAAATAATCACTATTGTACTGCCGGGACATCTTACCTTGCCAGATGGTCATTGTTGGGGGTGAATAGGTTTACAACTAGGTAGGCTTGTTGACTATCTCTGTTCTGTGGCAGCCTGCACAGCACCTCCTGACACTGTAAAAGAATTATCTCAGGGAGAATGGTTCCACGTCAACTTCATCTCAGTTGCTCTAAGTCCTGTGTCTGAAATGTGTCTTCAGTCATATACTCTTACCTTCGAGTACTGGGAAGCACCGAGGGCAACGGCAATATCCTATATTGTTTCGGGCGACGCCTTGGATTTCCCCTGACCAGCATCAGTGGGGGTTTTGTTAGTCTGTGGCTTTGTAGTGGACCATTATCCCCTTATGCAGCAGAACTCCACTAACTCTGTATTAATTCTGGGTGTGTTTATAAAAGTAAGTGTATAAGACAATGTTTTTTTCCAATAGCTTTTTCAAATCCTCTTGGTGTTATTTATCTGTCCTTTCTCCTTCTATGCTCCTGGGGTAAGTGCTCTTCTTTATTTATTCCCTTCTGCGTTTCTACTTCCCTGACTTGTGCAATTATTCTCGGTTATGTCCTTAAATCTGAGAGTTGAGACTCAGTATCACAGAGAGAAGAGAGCATTTGACATTTGGCATTTATCTCCCTGGGTCTGCATTACCTCATTCAGTAAAATATTTTCCAGTTCCAGCCACACAATGGAGCTATTTTTAAATTGAGCCTGCTAAATACTAAAGTGCTATCTATACAAGATAAAGTTCACAGGTTCTTTCAGACTATTGGAGTGTGTTTGTAGAGGTGATAGGGTTATTGACAGTTCACACCCTATTTTACATTTGCTCTAATCTGTCCTGTAAGCAGAGAGTTCCAGTGTGAAGCAGCAGGACAGCCTAAGCGGGGCACATCAATACCACTGATTGGTAGTCAGCCCAGAGTACATGAACTACGGGTAGTGGCCAGCACTCGTGTGTGTGTGTGTGTGTGTGTGTGTGTGTGTGTGTGTGTATAAATTCACACATATCAGATAGAGAGAGAATATAATCAATCAATAAATCATATTCTAGGAGAGAAAACTGACCTCATCAAAACAAAAATAAAGCAATAGATCAAGACTTAAACTCCAGAAGAGAGAATTTTAAATAACCGAAGTTACTGAATGACTCATTCTGGCCCACAGAACAGTAAAAGGAACTTAGAATTGATTGAACAGCAGCCATGAGCTATGTAACAGTCTGAGTCTTGGGGCCATGGACACAAACCAAAAAAGAGCCTTGTGATGAATATCATAAACCAATTCACAATTTAGAAAATAAACTGTTTATACCTTGAAACACTCTGATGGTACTGGGAAGGTACATTTCTAACCTCACCATGTTGTCATTATGTTAAAACACTGATAAATACTACTTCTTTCTTTTTGAAGTTACAACAATATATTTCACTGTAGAACTTAATGCTTTAATTCAAAGGGCTTTTTCCTCCTGCTGAGGTTAAAAATTATTAAGGTCTATGATGTTGTATTGCATAGTGAGGTAGACTGTGATTCACTACAGCTTAATTAGATTTATGATATTGTACAGTATCATAAATAAACACGCTACTGTTTGAAATGATAAGGAAATGCATTTATTTAAAAAGTATGAAAACATTCTTATTCCTAGTTTTTAAAATAACAAATATTATTGTAATAATTATTGATCTCCATATTCGTTTTTGTTGTTATTTTGAGAAGACTATTATAGAAAGAAAGAAATGGAAGCATTTAAGCTTTTCAATTAACATGCTTGTATATGCTTTTCTACATTTTAATAAATAGAACCATTAAAGATAGAAACAGGTACTTTGCAGAATTCTCAGATTCTCAGTACCAAGATTGGAGGAACCCCCTAGGGCATTCTGGCTGCCATATTACACTGCATTTAGCTGGCATCTTGATCTTTTCATCTGAAAGAACTGGCTCCCCACCCCTCCCCACCCCACCCCATCCCCGCTAAATTATGCTGGCCATGGAGTCTCTCGACTTGTGGGGGTCCCTACAAACATGGCTGTCAGAGAGATGATGCTCATGAGGCAAGAAGACGATGCTCATCAGTGTAACAGATTTAGTTAGCTGGTCTGGGTTGAAATTTCTAGAGTGTGACCCTGAGTAGTTTATTTTTGATATTCTTAAGCATAGTACAACTTTAGAAAAGAGTTTCCTTGTGAAAATTATGACAAAGTTTAGAGCATGACTACATCAAAACTCCTTTGCAAGGTACCTGTGATGTCTCCCATAAAAATACATTCTATTGACTGACAAACAGTGCTTAGATTACAGGTCTAGGAAAGAAGGGTCTGGAATAAGCATAATAGTAAATTATTTTGCAAAGTACATGGGACCTTTTTCATAAGAATTGGCTCTAAGCCGAGCGGTGGTGGCGCACACCTTTAACCACAGCACTTACTTGGGAGGCAGAGACAGGCAGATTTCTGAGTTCGAGGCCAGCCTGGTCTACAAAGTGAATTCCAGGACAGCCAGGACTATACAGAGAAACGCTGTCTCAAAAAAAAAAAAAAAAAAATGGTTCTACTGATTGAGAAAGGATTTCAGGCGCTGGAGAGATGGCTCAGCGGTTAAGAGCACTGACTGCTCTTCTGAAGGTCCTGAGTTCAAATCCCAGCAACCACATGGTGGCTCACAACCATCCATAATGATATCTGATGCCCTCTTCTGGGGTCTTACATATATTAAATAAATATATCTTTAAAAAAAAAGAAAAAGAAAAAGAAAGGATTTCAGCAGTGAGGGATTTGGACAGGGCCTGGCTCTACAGTAACAAAAGATCACTGCATTATAAACTACATCCTTTCTGGGCAGAAAACAAGTGTAAATCCCTTCTATTAAATAGATAATCCTGTAAGTTCCACATTTCTGGTTTCTCTAGTGCTATCTGTGAGCACAAGAACCTCATGCCCTCTACATAGATTCACTCCCTAACCAAGCTTCTCACCTGTGATCTATGCTTCAGTGGCTACCCTTTAATCTACTTAATTAATAGAGATCTGATATCAATCCCTAGTATTTATTAATTTTCACACAAAGTATCCAGCCCAAACTAAAACACAGTAGTGTCCAGCCAAATTCTACACAATCTGGCTTGAACAACAGGATCAAAAAACAAACAAACAAATAAACAAAAAACAATGAAGACGTCTATTCTCCTTATTACCCTTCTAATGCAGAAAAATAGTGCAATGCTTGATAAGATGGTAGACAGCAAAGTGAATTCTCTAGAAGACTGAGGCAAAGGGCTGACACCATGCATTTAATAAGGTACCTGTCTTTCCCCTCTCCTGGGTCCTCCAGGCCTCTCTTGTTTGAAATAGCCCTGACCCTATAGGGATGTGAATGAGATCCTCACAAGTGTCCTCACTTCATCTCAGATAGTTTCTCATTTCCTGCATCAAGAAGCAAAATGTAAAACTATTTATTAAAATTAGACTTATCTATCTGTGACAGGGTTTCTAGAAAGTGTCTCAATTTAGCTATAGACATGGGAAAGCTGTGTAATTAAATACCTCCCTCAAAAATGTAAATATAGAAGGTGATTTGTAATGATAAAAACCATTTAAAATTCTGTATGCAAGGATATAATTTATTTACATGTGAATTATGTGCATTATTTGGTGTTAGTCAATAACAGAAGAGATTTCTAGAACAAAATATGTCTACTTATGTTCAAGACACCAGGCCAACCAAAACCACAGAGGCTAGCTTGATAAGATAACTCACTTAGACACTCTTTATTAAACAGTGCACACACAAACCATTACTCAGTTTAAAGGATCTATGAAGGATCTATTTTCATTTTCAGAAAATTCAGCTATTCAGATTTGATTTTAAAGTAGCATGCATGAAATTCCTTTTCATTTATACTTTTATAAGATCATAAAAAGCCAAATCTAAAGCACAAATAATGAATGTATACTAACAAACCCAAAGAAACTGGCAAACGGGTGTTGAAAGGAAAATGCACATACTGGACTGGGTTTCAGGGGCACAAACCGTGTTTCAGCTCAGCTCTTAAAACTCTAAGTGCTTTTAGAACTCTTTCATATTGAGATAGTCTCCAGCATTGTCTTTTCCTTGAATAAAAGTTAAAATTATAAAATATAGTTATTCATAAAAAATAATTTTGAAACCAGCTGTTAATACAATAAAACTCAAATGATAGGATAGAATAAAATGATAGTAAGAACTACCCAAGAATACATGGAAACACAATATAAAAGTACACAACTCACATAGTGGCATATATTCAACACTCTAGGTTAATGCCTGATTACCTAATAATGTTCATCCACATACAAATTCATGCTCCACATCCACCCTGTTGAATAATTGTCTCAATCGGATAAAGCTAATGATTTACTCTGTGTGCTATTTCATTCATTCTCTTCCTACTCAGCAGACACTCCTACATATTATTTGCTCAAGCATATAACAGGCTTGTGAGCTTGACTGCAAGAACTGAAGATGTATTAATCATGGTAGAAACCAAACCAAACAAAACTAAACTGAAACAAACAAAAACAGAATAGTATGGAAGGTGTGAAGCAGGAAAGATTCTGAAGCAAAGCTGCCTACATTCAGGCTCATCCTAGCCATGTTCGACACTATTTAAAATGGGGGTGATAAAGGCAGCTGCTTCACATGGTTTCCATGAGGACAGACTAGTTCTGCGTGGCCGGTTCCTTCTATTGGCTCAGGAGGAAAAGCCATGGATATGCACGAGTCTATGAGTTCACACACACAAGCACGTTCCGTGCAACAGAGAACTGAAGGCTCCTATCAAATATTCTCCCTCCCTCTAGAGAACAAGTCTGTGCCATAATGTTTATTTTCAATATATGATATGCCACAGACATGAGGAATCTATGTCAGCAAATCTAGAGTTTAATGCACATGATTACCCAATTAGGAAGTTGCCAAATTCAATTGTGCAGAAACCTAAAAACATATTTTCAAGATAGGCCTGCTAGAACATGAGCACCAAGAGAGCCCAGACCAGTTGTCCAAAACACACCCTCACACCCTAACAATCTCTCTCTCTCTCTCTCTCTCTCTCTCTCTCTCTCTCTCTCTCTCTCCTTCCTCCTCTCTCCTCTCTCTCCTTCCTCCTCTCTCTCTCTATCTCACACATACACATACACACATGCACATAGACACACATATACATGCACGTATGTACACACATATGTGCACACACATATGCACACATGCATGCATGCATGCATACTCATGCCCATACTGGTGAAACACTGACCCATACTCCTCTCATCTTTCTTTGATACTCTCTAAATGTAGCCTTAAAATTGAAGTCCATCTAGCCTCTTCTTGGTACCAAGTTGGGGCTCACTGACTTTGAGAAACAAACTTCCATGGGAAAAGGGAGACTGGAAAACCTTACAAAATTTTCTGAGGACCAAGAAGACTATGAACCAGTGGCCATGTACAGAGACACCCTAAAAAAGAAGGCATGGTAGTGTAATGGTTTTGACAATGCCAACAGAGTCACACACTGTAGGTTCAAAATTCCAAGTCAAGTGCTTTAGGTTATGGCACTTTTGAAATCTGTTTAAGGTCCTCCATAGCCCTGTATATAAGAAGTGATAATAGTAGACTATCACTACTGTTGCTGATAATGTTGACAAGATATAAGCACAGAACCTGATACAAAATAAAGACTTGATAAACATCACCTGTGTATATTATTAAATCCACAGTGATAGATCATTACTTATCATTTTTTCTACATTTAGAATTAGAATGATTTTCAAACAAAGTAAATAAATCTAGAAAATAATATTTGAGAGAAAATAATTTGATTCCTTCTGCTAAACCTGGCTCCTAGCTAGTAGAAGGGCTCACAAAAATGACATCAGCCCCTAGGTCATAAGTCCCAGTCTTAGGCTTAACTTGTAGTCTATATCATCAATAGTCTGGTATCCTCATGCCTTTGTGGAAAGACTGTATTTCCACTTACATAGTTTTCTTTTTTGCTGTTGTTATCATGAAAGCCAACTCGACTGGTGTTAAGTCTAAAAATTCTCTTTGATACGAGGTTCTGTGACTGGTTAATACTGCCTTGAATTGTGAATCGGCCTCTGGCATCACAAAATGTTCCTTTTGCTGATTATCCCACTTCTGTTAATGCAGGAGGAACAAAAGCTGTGTGTTCTTTGTAGAGGTTGAAGTAATTAATTATATTTGTGGCAACTCCTCAAAACATGATTTCACACCCTCAGGCTTTCTGGGAGTTTTAGCACAACATGCACCATGGAATTCCAATGTTGCTCTTACACTTTTACATCTCAGGAGTCCAAAATTCATAAGAAAAGGGCTAAACACACACTGAGTTAAATATGATGTAAATAATAATTCTGTCAGTTCTGCTAATATGAATCCACACCTATTCTAATTATACTAACCCTAATTATTATATATACTAATAGTCATATACTAATTCTAATTAGTATCCAACACTTATGTTCTGCCTCAGAGCCAGATCCATAAGCCAACTTAGAAGAAACTAAGTAGAGAATGTCTACAATGTTTCAACTCCTCATAAGAAATTGTGTGGGAGGTGGGGAGGTATGGATCAGTGAGTCACATGACTACAGATAATCAAATATAATTTAAAGGGAACTAACTCTGTACAGTGGCTATCAACTGTGAAACTTGCCTTCATTGTTCTGAGGTTCTCTGGATAACTAAGGAATGTTGCGCCATCTCACCCTCCATTCATACATCTTCTTCGAAATCTTCGGTGATATGTTTGGTCCCATTACAAAAGGGAGAAAATGAAGGTCAAAAAAATATTTAAACTGCTCAAGGTAACATTTAGCATCAAGCATAGAACTGGGATTCAGAATCAAAAGCATATGAATATAGACTGCTGTTATCTTACTAGATCACTAAGTAAATGATCACAGATGATTACTAAATGATTATAGAGCATGATAAAGAAGATATAGCACCTCCCTGAACTCAGGGTTTGCTGCTAAGAAATGTAAAATGTCATGTCATCAGCAAAAGCAGGACACTACCTTTTTATATATTTAACAGGAAGTAACATAATCCAGACAAAAAGAGCATTTCCAAAAATTTTCAATTTGTTCTTTTAAATATTGCTTGAAATGTTTCTATCATAATGCACCATTCTCTATGTCTCAGAATAGAATATATTAACTAGTTCAGTGTTAAGAAAATATTGTCATTTTAATCATGATTTTCATAATATAAATTTCATTATAAGAGAGTGAAGTCCTCATAGACTACAGTAGCTACCAAGATGTGTTGGACCATGTGGACCAACATCTAGGACAATGTGCTAACTATGTCCTGTTGTCAGATAGGCTGACCCAATTTGGTTTGTAATTAAGCAAGTCATTTCTCAGTAACTCACTCTATCTATTCCTTTTAATTAAACATGGATTTTAAGGTTGTGTGTAAAAAAAAAGCAAATCCTAAGTGGAATTCAACATCATGCTTACTGCTTTCTAGATAGAAAGATGAGAATTTGGGCTGGAGAGATGGCTCAGTGGTTAAGAGCACTGACTGCTCTTCTGAAGGTCCTGAGTTCAAATCCCAGCAACCACATGGTGGCTCACAACCATCCGTAATGAGATCTGACGCCCTCTTCTGGTGCATTTGAAGACAGCTACAGTGTACTTAGATATAATAATAAATACATCTTAAAAAAGAAGATTTAAAAAAAAAAGACGAGAATTTAAGAGAAGGAAGAAGAAGAAGAAGAAGAAGAAGAAGAAGGCCCTCTTCCAGTTCTATTATTTTTCTGTTTTAATTAACCAATACAATAAAGCAAAATAGTAATGGGAAAAGTAAAAGAAGAAAATGCAGTTACTCAAAGAGAAAGTAAGTGCATTTGGATATATATCTAAATATATAATTAATATTTAAAAATAAAATTCCAATAAAAAAGTTAAAATCATTAAGGTGAGTAATACATAAATGTAACCAAAACAGATATATTTCATATGACTAATAACCAATTTAAAAGTTTACTAGAGAAAATGACATTTACAGTATATGAAATGGTAATCAAAATATATAAAGTTCTGCTGAAGTATCAAAACAACTTAGTCTGATTTTAGCAAAATTTTCCTCAAACTTATCCATAATTTAATATCGAGATTTCTAACAAAAAAACACTTTTCTGATATTTTGTTTTCTAAAATTATTCTACCAAAATATTTTTGAAATTAAGAACAAGGAGATACTCTAGCCACAGCATTAAATTTTATCATATGTAAGTACAGTTTCCTACTACATGAGTTTAAAAATAAGTCTGTGAACCTGGGTAGCAAATCAACAAATAAACAAAAAATGCATTCAAATATTTGTGTGCGTATTGAAAAGGCATTCAAATATTTGTGTGCACATTGAAAACTGCACATCTGGAACGAAGCTGAAGAATTTGGGATTCTAATTCACAACTCCAAATACAAAGACATCTTAGCTACATGGCTAGCAATGTGGGTAGGTAGGTGAAGGACTTCCCTGATGACTCTGTCTGAGTTTCATCCCTGAAGTCCAAATGGGAGGAGAAAACTGACCCCCTGAAAGTTACCTTTGACCTACACAGTCACAACAAATAAATGTTAAAAAGTTACAAATTATAAATATATAATCTATCTAAGCAATAATTTCCTCATTAGTTAAGTGGTAATAGTATTGACAGGATTAATAATGCATATGAAGCAGAATCTGGCCCATAGTAAACAAATTAAAGACAGAGTAAAAGAGAAAAAAGGAAAAGTAGGAAGTCTGATGTGTTTGGGAGGAGTCCGGAACAGGGGTAAGAGCTGAAAGTTAAAGAGGCAGAACTTGGATAGCCAGTCATTCTCCAGTTTGTGAGATCTTGAAATTGTCAAATGGGTTGACTCAAGAAGAGATGAAGATTGAAAATGGAGGTATAAACGTTTTGACACCAACAGTGTCACCCTCCTGATCACTTTTCCTGACTCTTCCCACCCTCTCAAAAGCACCCTAGCCAGTTCTACCTCTAGCATTAGACAAGGTGTTTGAACACAATGTGGGTCAGACTTTATCAGTACAATGAAGTTAAAACATCTCCTGTGAAGACAAAGTGACTTAATGTATGTAAAAGCTGAGAAAAATACTTGGCTTATGCTAAGTGCTAAGTAACTAGTTTTGGGGGGGGCAGTATAAAAATTTATTATACGTAAAAGAATACTACCACTAATAAATGCAGACAAGCGAGGACACAACGGGACTGGCAGGAAGATGGCAAACTCTTTGGAAAGTGAACAGGTTTAAGTGGCTGGGAGCCTCGTGCCAAACACCACAGGGCGTCAGGGCAACAAGTGACTGCCTTGTGAATCCACAATACCTCTCCTATTGGAGCAAGCCTCAAGGATGCTTCCCAAGGTGGCCCAGGCTGATCTGGAGTCAGGGCAACACCACTGTAAGCAAGACATTTAATTGGAAAATTTCCACCAACTATGCATGACCCTTGAGCCACCACAATTCAAATAGAAAACATTAAGTTACAGGCTGTGGGAAAAGAAGGCGGCATGAGTTAGAGCTCCTTCGATCCTGGTGGTTCTGTGGGTAAAGGATGGGGATGGTGAGGCCAAGCCCCTCCTCTCAGTGTACAATTACTCTGATTGATAGTAAATTGTATTGACAACAAAATAGACTAAAAAACAATCGCTACTCTATGTTGGGGTGGAGGTGGAGCCGGAGGAGGCAGTGGGGAGGCTCTGGCCAGGGTGCCCCGGCCGAGGTCCTGCTGCTCACTCCCGCTGCTCCATCTTGACTTTCAGCTCTTCTTCTCCTTCTTCCCCTTTGTATTTGCCTGGAAATTTCGCCAACTGTCCACTCGACTTTCCACTCTCTTTCTCACTTGGCTTTTTCCTGGACTTCGATCTCCTCTTCTCTCTGTCGCTTCCTCTCATGCATTTCTTTCACTTCTCTCTCTTTCCTTTTAATCTCCAGCTCGGCAAACAGCTTCATGGTCAGTAGACTGCCTGTTTGAACAGCTTGGGATCATCTTCCTCCACATTTGTAGGCTTTCCTTCCTTCTTCAGTTGTTGTTGGGTTTTGTTTGTTTGTTTGCTTGTTCCCCCCCCTCCCCGCTCTTTAACAGTGTGTTCCACTTATTCTTTTCCTGCCTGAATTACATCCAGGGCCCTCTTCTTTTGTTCCTGATCCAGTAGCAACTTGTAAGCTTTGTCCACAGCTTCAAAAACCTTCTGTGCTCTATCAGCATCGTCCTGATTTTTGTCAGGATGCACCAAGATGGACAACTGATGAAACCTCTTTACTTCTTCATCTGTCACTTCAGGATCTATCGGAAGAACCTCGAATGGGTTCAGATTAAAGTAAGAGGACCCAGGACGAGTCAATCTTTCGATTTGATTTTTGGATGTTAGAACTGAATCTCTCCTCTCTATTTGTTTCACCTCACTGTAGAAGGTCATAAATGCTGCCCAAAACGCCACTCTCTCCCGAAGCCGCCATTTTCCCCAGTAACTAGTTTTATTATCATCCTTGTCAATATTCAAAATTCATCCCGTCATAAAAGCTAAAAATAGTAATACAATTCTGTTCTGTAGATTTGTGTACTAATGCCTGTGACATAGATATGCACATGTGTACTTTGGAGAGAGATAGGAACATTATAGAGATAAAAGTGTGAGTCAAATGTATGATTTCAAACATGCTAGTATTTTATTGTAAAGGAAAGGGCAATAGGTATCGTTAATTTTATTTAACTATATGCACCCCCAAATGCTATTATTCAATCATATAACCAATATAAGATTTATTGGTGAAATATTTTACATACAAACTCTTCAAATTTTCATAAATAATGTACATGCTGGAGAAAGCTGTTTAAAGTTCTGGGTAGCAACATGAATCCAAGGCTGTGATAAAGTTCAGCATAACTTCAAATAGATGTGGTGTCAGAAGTCATCCAATGGCTTGTCCAGTGGAGATGCCTAGGGCAGAGAAATGAGGAAGTGGGCTTTATTTCAGATAAAGGAGAGGAAAGGGCATCTTCCTGCAAATGAAAGATAAAATGTCCTCTTTCTTATGATAAAATTATCCTGTGATAAGTATATTTTTATCATTCTTCTGTCAAACAGAATTCTGATCCATGACCTACAGGAAGAGATAGAGAAACAGTTTGATGTGAAAGATGAAATTGCAGGCAGGCACAGTTATGCAAAATACAATGACTGGGACAAGGTAGGCTATACAATGTCTATTACTATCTTTTTACATTACTTTCTTGGTTGTTATGCAATTTTCCTTTATTTTAATTCTTCAAATTTGATTCTGTTCTAAAGATTGTTTCTTGGACTGAAAAAATGTTAGAAAAACATCCTGAAATGGTTTCAAGGATTAAAATTGGATCAACTGTTGAAGATAATCCATTATATGTCCTCAAGGTAAAAATAATTGAAGAACCATTAATTCGCTTGTTATTTCAAAACAAGGACACGAAAGTCACTTTGTGGCAGCTAGGCTAAATTTGAAAACACATGATTTTGGAAATATTTAAACTCTGGATATCAATTTAAAAATGTAAGTATCAATAGTCTTATACATAATCAAAAAAGAAGCAAGTACCTGTCGGAGATTGCAAACATATTTCATAGGACAGCTGTGTCACAACTCGGTTTGCAGTGTATTTGTCTACACACTCCTTTCACGTCCATTGTAAGGGAATGAAACTAGTGAATGAAAAGTTAACTATCACGCACATGTAATACCAGTGAAGGAGTTACTGTGTCGGAGCTCAAGGTTAATGCACTGTCAGACTCTGTAGACCCCAAGATTCTGTTCCCTGAGCAGCTCATTAATAGTAGGAAAGGCATTGACATCTCATGTCATCTCTTAGTGTCTTCAGCCACCCAAACAAAAACAAAAGCCAATCAAACAACATGTAATCCAATCTACATACAGCACAGGTCTCACACTCCAGTCAGAACACCTCCTGTTTACAAACTAGCTTTATAATCCATATCTCAACACAGAACATTAACATTGGAGTAAGAAAGACAATGTATTTTATTGCTATTTTATTTTTGAGGGAACTTGGATAATTTTTTGACATGGGTTTTAGTTTGCTACAGGCTGAACTACAACTCAGGAGTGCTGGGATTCATGTGACATCCTGTCCAAGAACAGGTTGTGGGTTTTAAATTTTTATTGTTTCTATTTAAGCTGGGGGTGTGGGGGAGTGTACACATATGTGAGTAACATGCCACATATGGATGTCTAAGGACAACTTAAGGAGTCTGTTCTCTCCTTTAAGCAAGTGGGTCCTAAAGTCTGGATTTAATCAGGCTTAGCAACAAGCGCCTTTACCAACTGAGCCTTCTCACTTGAAGCTAGATTATGTTTTGTGAAGATGTTTTATATTTATAAAGGATGTACTTTATGTGTGTATGTCTGTATGTCTGCATATGGATGTGTACATGTGAGTACCCAAGGAGACAAAAGGAGGAAATTATTTGCCTTGGCACTGGAGTTCCAGGCAGCTATGAGCCATTAGATGTGGGTAATGTGATCGGAACTCAGGAGCTCTGCAAGAACAGAAAGTACTTAAACTGCTGAGCTATTTCTCCAGCCCCAGACAGCGTTGGTTTTGTTCTGTTTTGTTTGTTTGTTTGTTTTTTTAAACCCTAAAAGCAGCTCTGAACCTTGGAAAATTTCTTTAAAAAATATCCTGTAACAGAAGATGAACTATGAATAGACAGGATAGCTGCCACCATCTTCCCTGGGGAAGGTCTGCATAAGCATGGTCAAAAATAATTGTTTGAAAAAATGAACTATTGATTGACAAGGGACTAATAGTTGAGCTAGTATAAAACACTCCCTTATGTTAACAGATTGGGAAAAAAGATGGAGAAAGAAAGGCTATCTTTATGGACTGTGGCATTCATGCACGTGAATGGGTTTCCCCAGCTTTCTGTCAGTGGTTTGTCTATCAGGTAAGTGAATCGATCACAGTCAACAACTCTCTGACCAGTCCCCAGTGCCTTACTGATTGACCACATCCCTTTCCAAATGGGAAGCACTCCACCTAGTTAGAGAAATCTGCATTTACCTCTGCCAACACATACAAGACCTGAGTTTTACTCATTCTTGCAGTTTTTATGGAAATTGCATCTTCCTTCAAACTCCGTAAACTCCACCTGAGAGTCTACATGAAAGCAACTGACTTTTATCCTGAAGCTAAATAGGCAAAAATCAAATACGCCTTTCATATTGTAAACTACAAATTTAATAACATTTGATAAACTCAGAAAAAAAACATTTAATTTTTGCTTTACACATTTCATGGGTCAAGCATGAATTTGGGATTTTTCCTATTTAATTTCCTTTCAACTGAGAAATAACTTGTTTTATAAAAGTAGATCTGGCTCATATGTTTCTGAATATCCATCACTAATTTATTCTGACCCAACTATTTTTAACTTTCTCTACCAACTCTGTCACAATGCACTTTGAAATGGTTGTTGGGCCATGGATATGTTCACTAGGAAAGATGCTGCAGATTATTGATTTACAACGTTTGTTAGTTTGTCCCTCCAAAACTAAAGGCCTAAAACTCCTCTTAACTTCCAAAGAAGCATATAAGATTATAACTGCAAGACATCTCTTGTATGCCTGAAATCACATCTCTGGGACTTCTGGGGCAGGCAGGAGGACTGGATTGAGGCTATTCTGGACTCAGTACTGAGTCCTTCACACACACATTCTTCCCCTGTGTTCATATTCTCTCTCTCTCTCTCTCTCTCTCTCTCTCTCTCTCTCTCTCTCTCTCTCTCTCGCACACACACGCGCACGCACGCGCGCGCACACACACACAAAACCAAACACACACATTTTGTTTTTAATACAGGTGTTCCTGAGAAGGAATTTTCCAAGAATGAGGAGAGGTTTTATTTTGCTCTGTTTTGTTTTGTTTTGCTTGGCTTGGCTTGGCTTGGCTTGGCTTTCTTTTGAGAATTTTGATAGCCACAGAAAGCTCAGATAATTAGAGCAATTTATGTCAAAAAAAAAAAAATAGAAGAACTGACAGGTCGATCTCTAAGTTTGAGACATTTAAAATTTTATCTTATGATTGCTGAAAATTGAACCCAGAGATCTGTGATTGCTCTGAGTCATATACCACTGCCAGGGGTTCTATTAATTTTCTGAGGCCAGAGAGATGACTGAGTCAGTAAAGTGCTAGCGACACAAGCATTAGGACCAGAATTCAGCCCTCAGCATCTATGCAAAAGTTCTGGGCAGAGCACATGCTTGTAATCATAGCACTGGCAAGGGACTGGAGAGGGGCAGAGGTCCCTGGGACCTGTGGGCAGCTACCCTAGCCAAATTGTCAAGCACTGGGGTCAATGAGAATAAAGAGAAAATAAGGCAGTTACCTAAAGCTTCTGTCACCCTCTAGCTGTCACACACAGCTGCAAATAGGTACACATGCACACATGAACACATATGAGTTCCTTTGCTTGAAATTATGGCTCAGCGGTAGAGAACATATTTAGCATGCACAAGAATTTGGGTTGAATGCACAGAAATATAGAGGCTTTCTTAGTCATCTGTAAAACTATTCATGAACCCTCTCCAATGTTTCCATCTCCCTATGCTCACAGGCTAGATCTATATTTATTTAAGGGCATCAAAGAATGAACTCCTTAAGTACTTGGTGCTATTAATTTCCACTTGGCTCCGTTTCTTCTGTGGATGTGATTAAACAGGTTATATATGGCAGCTTTAAGTCTTGATAATTCAGTGAACCTTTAAATAATGTCCATTTCAGTTCATGTTCCTGCATTTAATACATGGGTTTGTCTATATTGGTTATTTATTTCATGTACCTTAAACAACGTCTAAAATCATTTAACCTTGGAAACAATCAAACAGTGGTAGCTATGGTTAGTAGCATCTAGCTTTTTCCTAGTAGTAGCCTAACCTCCTAACTCCTCTAGGCAACCAAGAGTTATGGAAAAAATAAAATCATGACCAAACTTTTGGACCGGATGAATTTTTACGTTCTGCCTGTATTCAATGTAGACGGATACATTTGGTCATGGACACAGGTAAGCTCTACACAATTGCTATATTTAAGTAATGTATTAGTTACTGGCTTTAATTCACATTTATTATTGCTCATTAGGTTTAACATTTGGGTAACTACTTGATTTCCAATTAAAAAAAATACGTTTTTCTATTTTCTAAAATAAACTTTTTATTTAATCTCTTAGAATTTTATACAATCTATTTTGATCTTAAACATTTCCCTTCCCCAACTTCCCAGATCCACCCCCACCTTCCCACTTTCTAAATCTATTCTTTTTGATACAGGATTAATAACTATTTAAATATTTTGATCTCTTGGACTTTTTATCTATCCACCAATAGATTTATATAGAACAAACTAATACTAATAAAATCTTGGTATATCAATAAAGATGATTTTTATATTAACATAAAAAATGGGCTGCTTCTTCTTCGGGAATATACCAAATGGCGGATGACACCGGTGCAGTGGGAGGGTCGAAGGACCCGAGGACCCAGGATTAGGAGGCCACAGTGGCTTCCACGGAGGATTCAGTAGGTCTTAGGGGCTGCGGTTGAGGTCAGGTGTGGCCATGGTCGAGACCACAGAGGTCGAGGAGGTAAAGCTGAAGACAAGGAGTGGATCCCTGTCACCAAGCTGGGCCACCTGGTTAAGGACATGAAGAGCAAGACCTTGGAGGAGATCTACCTGTTCTCCCTGCCCATTAAGGAGTCTGAGATCATTGACTTCTTCCTGGGTGCATCCCTAAAGGATGAGGTTCTGAAGATCATGCCAGTGCAGAGGCAGACTCCTAACCAGGTTCAAGGCATTCGTCGCTATTGGGGACTACAATGGTCATGTTGGTCTTGGCGTTAAGTGCTCCAAGGAAGTTGCTTGCCACTACCATCCGAGGGGCCATCATCTTGGCCAAGCTTTCCATCGTCCCTGTGCGGAGAGGCTACTGAGGAACAAGATTGGCAAGCCCTACACTGTTCCATGCAAGGCGACAGGCCGCTGAGGCTCTGTGCTGGTACGTGATGATGGCCGGTATAGATGACTGCTACACTTCAGCCAGAGGCTGCACTGCCACCCTTGGCAACACTGCCAAGGCCACCTTTGATGCTACCTCCAAGACCTATAGCTACCTGACCCCTGACCTCTGGAAAGAGACTGTGTTCACCAAGTCTCCTTATCAGGAATCCACTGATCATCTTGTGAAAACCCATGCCAGAGTCTCTGTTCAGAGGACCCAGGCTCCAGCTGTAGCTACCACATAAGGGTTTTTATACAAGGAAAGTAAATGAATTAAGTCTGTTTTTTAAAAAAAAAAAAAAAAAAAAAAAAGGAGTCCAGTGTGTTAGTCAACTATTGTTAGCATGGGGCTTGCCCAATGTGCTTGATATACTGCATCACTCCAGCAAAGAAAACTTAAACAAAATGTCAGCAGTTCCTCAGTTAGGCATGGGCTTCATGCCCACCTCCCTAGCCAACGCTGAAACTTTTGTCTGGCTTGAGCTAGTACAGATCCAGTGCATGATGTCACGTCACTGTGACCTTAGATGTGTATATGCCCGTTGTGTCTAAAAACCACTATTTCTCAGAACTCATTTACCACCTCTGGCTCTTCCCAGTCTTCCCTATCTCTTCTCCCCATAGATTCTCAGCCTTGAGGGAAAGATAGGATTACCAACATTCTGAAAGTGTGACTGGCCATGTGTACTCACTCTGTTGTCCCTTCTGGCAGGATCGAATGTGGAGAAAAAACCGTTCCAAGAACCAAAACTCCACCTGCATTGGCACTGACCTCAACAGGAACTTTGATGTCTCATGGGACTGTGAGTTGCAGATTTGGTGTCAAGAAATTTACTTTACATTTAGACCTTGAGTTTAAGTAAACTCAAAATTTCAGCAAAATTAGATATGTCCTGAGTGAGTGTTGACCTCCTTATCTGTTAAATAGAAGACAACCATCAATAGCCTAAGAAGGTTTTGAAGGTTTCTGTGGGAGGAAGTGGGGAGATGTTATGTGTCTATCAAGCAGCCTCTTACAGAACATTAAAAATAAATGTACAAAAGTCAGGTAATCTGGGATGATCTTGGGTCTTTCCTATTCCTAATCTGACAGAAGTTGAGAAATACCAGATAATATAACCAATTGTTTGTATGACTAGTAATTCTTCAGATGCTTAACAAAAAAACATTTAGAACAACAGGCAATGAAAACATTTAATAGGAACGCAATGACTTCCGATCATTTCTACACAACTACCACGTTACGTTACAGACTTTTGGGGAGACCACACCTCTGCCCTGCGTTGTGCATTTCTTCTTTGTCCAATTTGGTTTTTTAAAGGCCATCACACTTTTTAACTCTATTCTACCATAAGGTATGTTGAAATAATAGCAGCTAGCCCTAATCATGAGAATTCTCCTGAAAGAAACTGAAGACATTCAGTCTCGAGACAGGTGATTTATACAGGTTCTCCAAGAGTCAAGGGTGGGGCTTAATGGGAACTGGTATGGATCTGGTTCTCTAAGTCTTGAGAAGATTGTAATCTGTTTTTCTGTGGCCTAGAAAAGGAGGACAAATTAGGCTAAGAATCCTCCATCAGACAGTCTGTGCACATATGTGCACCAAGTCTCTAGTGACTGTGAAGCAGGAGATACCTGGTGTTTTAAGCATCAAGTGAACCCACATCAGAAGAGGCAGTGGAGGAGCTGGTAGACAGCACATTCTGATCTCATCCACGTTTTTTCTGTAGCTTCTCCAAACACCGACAACCCATGCCACGATGTCTACAGGGGACCTGCACCAGAGTCTGAGAAAGAGACAAAAGCTGTCACTAACTTCATTCGAAGCCATCTGAACACAATCAAGGCTTATATCACTTTCCATTCCTACTCTCAGATGCTATTAGTTCCTTATGGCTACACATTGAAACTGCCTCCTACCCACCAGGACCTGGTACGTAAAAAAATAAAATTAAAAAAAAAAACAAACCCTCTGGTGTGTACATTGATACCATCCTTGACTTTCAGTCTCTCTCTCTCTCTCTCTCTCTCTCTCTCTCTCTCTCTCTCTCTCTCTCTC
>NC_034593.1:15877283-15887700 GCF_900095145.1 Mus pahari | reverse complement strand
CCCTCTATCTCTATCTCTATCTCTATCTCTATCTCTATCTCTATCTCTATCTCTATCTCTATCTCTATCTCTATCTCTATCTCTATCTCTATCTCTCTACCTCTACCTCTATCTCTATCTTTGAATCAACTTTGAGGTGTGCTGAACCGGCTTCAGTCAGTTCCTTTGTTTCTTTTGAGACAGGGTCTTACTATGTAGTTCAGGGTAGCCCGGAACTCACTATGAGGACCCAGCCTCACATCACACTCACCATTGTTCTGTCTCAGCTTCCCAAATCCTAGAATTACAGTTTGCCACCACACAAGGCCTCACATCTTAAATACTATAAAAAATAACTAGTGAAGTTTACTCTGTAGTTAAGATGATGATCTTTAGATTTCTTTTATCACTGTAAACACGTATTTGGATGTGATTCTAAAAAACCGCATAAGGTAGTCTTTAATACTTTCTTTGAGTCATACTTAAAACCATGCAGGGCAAAAGCCTAGTTGAACAGTAGAGACAGAAGCCAGCTCTAACCTCTGGATGCCAGATTTAAGGAGATCCATGATATTTTTCTCTATTAGTAAACTAAAAAATAATAATTCTTTCACTAACCAAAAACACTATGAATGCCACAGTGCTCTGTCAGTAAGAATGTGGTATCATTTCAAATCTACGATCCACTGAGCACTATCTTTCTTTCTGTGCAAACTGATTTAATCACATAAGCTTTAGGAAGAACTCTCTGCACAGGGAGTTGACCTGCACACATAAGTAACTATCTTGAATTACCATAGGAGAAAAAAATAGGCAGCATACAAGGTCTGGTATCCCAAATTCTACAGTAGTTAACAGACACAGCATATTCAGTTAATGCTGTGACTTAGACACTTCCTAAAATCAACTTAGAGAAAAGTGGGTCATGTATTTTTATCTTGACCTCACTCACTTGGATTCATCACAGTCACATTTAATGATAGCTACATCCCAAGTTCAAGCAGCCATTAATTTCACAGACTAGTATTCTGTGACCATGCTGTTGCTCATGATCCAATCTAGCTAAGAATCTGAACCATGAGTTGATTAATTTATAGAGATACAGCAAGGCAATTGCATACTATTAGAAAGGATGCTATGGATGAAAATTCACAGAGATATACAGAACAAAGCATTTTGAGTAAATGAAACATTTTTACACAGCAGCTACATTAATTCGTTTGTATGTTAAATAAAATATATTTTTAGTTATATACATTTATACACGCATAGTAATGGAAAAACATTCATTTGGAGTACAAATGTTAGAGGCTAGATTCATTAATATTCATTGCAACAATTATTCTCCTACCACACACTATTGATTAAATATGATAAAATGCCACCCCAGAAAAGAAACCCTAATATAACAGAACCACTTTAAAGCAGGTAAGCCATGCTGGACATGTAGTTTAGTGGTAGTGTTTGGCTGGCATACATTGTTTTGTGTTAGATCCTAAGTAGTGCACACACGTGCACATGCATACACACACACACACACACACACACACACACACACACACACACACACACACACATTTTAATAGATGTGCAGTTAATAAAGATTAAAATAAAAGTGAATCGACTACCTTTCTTCTTTTAGCACAAGTAGAGAAAGTTCTGCCTCAATAATGTACCTACTACAGAGAAAGAGATAGGAGAAAGTTATTTTGAAGTGATCAAATATCTGAAATCAAAAAGAGTCCAAAAGAAAGGACACACCAGGTTGGAAAGATGACCTTGCTGTGCAGATCACTTGTGCTTGCAGATAACTGAGGTTTTATTTGCAGCACCTGCATGGTGGCTCACAACCACCTGTAATTTCAGTTCCAGGGAGCCTGTTACCCTCTTCTGACCATCATGGGCACCAGGTCCCCATATGGTTCTAATGCACACATGTGGGTAAGACAAACATTCATATACATAAATAAACAAATCTTCAAACGTTTTGAAACAGAAAGGGTGCAAAAAGAGAGAACACAGTATAATTCCATGTAACTGATTTGATTGCACTTTGACAATGTGTATTTATCTTATTTTGATCTTCAAGGACTAAATAACCTGTAAAATTGATTTTCACTCATAATAAATATATTGTATTCGTGCAGCATTCTGTAATCCCCTCTCACTTACCTCTCCAGCTGAAGGTTGCAAGGATTGCCACGGATGCTCTCTCAACTAGATACGAAACCCGTTACATCTACGGCCCAATAGCATCCACAATTTGTAAGTTTTTCTGTCATTTACTGTGAATATTTAGGTAAATCTTAGGTGATTAAGGAAAAGAATTAAATTTGTAGTTTATAAACTCCAGCTTTTACAAAGGATTCTGCATTAAATGTGAACGGAAAGGATAGAGTGTGCCTATCTCGTGAGATAGAGCTGTTTTTGTTTTGTTTTTTTTTTTTAACAAATTACAATCAACTCTTGTAAGGCTATACAATTAAGACAAATTATTAAATCAATAGAAGTTTATAGCTTAATTCATCAACTTAGCTGTTCTCCAATATCAATGTTTCATATTCAGGAAAACTAACAAGAATTAGTTGGGGTAGAGACAATATCTGAGTTCATCTATTCAACTTGAGTTGAATTTTTCTCTTCATTCTGGTATGTTGTCTCACTTATTTATGTGGATGGTGTATTGCAGTCATTTGGGGCATGGACTCACGTTCTCTGGTCGTTCTGCTCTGTTCTTCCTGTTTTAGGCAAATGAATCTGTGTGGTAGTGTAGCAAGGGAGAAGATGTGAGTTCTCTTCTTTTGTTTATATTTTCAGTACCATTTCTAATTCTTCAGTATTTTATAGACTTTATTATTATTGACTTTTTACTTAGA
Organism: Mus pahari; assembly: GCF_900095145.1. Lineage (NCBI taxonomy): Eukaryota > Metazoa > Chordata > Mammalia > Rodentia > Muridae > Mus > Mus pahari. The sequence goes on along the minus strand of NC_034593.1, from coordinate 15,884,845 downwards.
TTTTACTCAGATTAACTTTTTATCTCTTATTCTCTATACACTGAATCAGAAAACTGTTTACAATGTCAGATATTTGTTTAGACTTTAAAGCCAGAAAGGCCTCTGTTATGACTACTCATAATAATTCAAAAGGAGCCACAGATGACAAGTTAAAAATGAGCATGACTATGCTCATAGAAACCTTCAATGAGGAGGATATAATTTATCAGGTCTCAGACTGTGTTCTAAAAATTAACTGTAGTTGTTCATTGACTCACAAGCTGGTTGCTGGGTTCAGCACTTGATTCTCATGATCCAAATTATTCCTCACAAAAACACCCAAAACATGAGCAAGTATAACCTACCAGTTCCTCTGAATGGCAAAGGAATGACAAAGTCAACATTATAACAAAACCAAAGCCCTCGCTGCTTTACATACTGCTTCCCTTATTGAGTTTTTGTAACTATCCAAGATTTTCTATTTTCAAGAAATTAACAACATAAACATCGCTATATTTTTGCCAAAGACAAGACTCTGTGAATAAAGGTCACTTCTTTATTATAGCAAGAGTTATGGGTATTAGGCTTGTCTTAGTCAGGGTTTCTATTCCTGCACAAACATCATGACCAAGAAGCACTTGGGGAGGAAAGGGTTTATTCAGCTTACATTTCCACATTGCTGCTCATCACCAAAGGATGTCAGGACTGGAACTCAAGCAGGTCAGGGAGCAGGAGCTGATGTAGAGGCCATGGAGTGATGTCCTTTATTGGCTTGCCTCCCCTGGCTTGCTCAGCCTGCTCTCTTATAGAACCCAAGACTACCAGCCCAGAGATGGCACCACCCACAAGGGGATGCCCTCCCTCTTGATCACTAATTGAGAAAATGCCTTACAACTGGATCTTGTGGAGGCATTTTCCCAACTGAAGCTCCTTTCTCTGTGATAACTCCAGCCTGTGTCAAGTTGACACAAAATTAGCCAGTACAAGGAAGTCTCCATCAATCCCATCACCCTCAGGACTCACCCCTGCAGAAGAGGAGGTAGAAACAGTGTAAAACCCAGAGTATGGAGGACTCAAGGAAACAGGTCCTCTAACTCAACAAAAGCAAAGCCCACATGAACTCACAGACACTGGGACACCTGAGGATTGGCACTAGGTACTCTGTGGTTATACTATGGCTCCCAGTTTAGTGTTTTGGGTTTTTTTTTGTTTTTGTTTTTTTTTTTTTTTTTTTTTTTAGGCTTACTGAGTGTGTGAACTCTGAGTCTCGTGCCTTCTCTAGGGCTTTTTGTCTTGTTTGTCTTGTCCCACTCCAATGTGTTAGTTTTTTCGTTTTAATTTACCTTATTTTTTGTTTTATTTATTATTATGCCTTAGAAACCTGTTTTTGTTTTTTTTTTCCTAACAAGAGACAGAAAGGGAGTGGATCCAAATGGGAGAGGAGGTGAATAGAAACTTGGAAAAGTAGGGAAGGGAAAATGTAATCAGGATATATTATGTGACAATGAAATCTTGTTTTCAATAAAAGGAAAAAATTAAAGTTACAGTTCTAAGTTACTATATGTATAAGTTAGTCAATCTCTCAGAGCCCCTAACACCACAATTCAGAAGATGGAACAAGAGTAGAATTAATCCTTATAAACTTGTGTGCTAAGTTATCCAAAAACATTTATTTGACTATTTTCCATTTGCAATAATGGTTATTAAAAATGTAATCCTGGATGCTGAAATGAAAGAACTAGCAAGCTTAGGTTCTAAGCATAAGCAAAAGGGGAAACAGATACAGTAAACAGAGGACTTAGTACCTGCAGGTCTTCCTTTATAAAGGAGTCTTTCCAAATACAAAGGAAATAATAGCAAAAACAGCTGAGAAACGCAGAGAGGAAGATCAGTGGACTAAGAGTAGAGAGAAGATAAGTAGGTTGGTAAATAATAGAAACATATGCATACACCCGTACATAATATAATAATAACCTGTCTTCATGATTGAATCAAAAATTATTATTCCATCAGTCAGTCAATGTATATGAAGACTTTGGTCATTGCTATTTATCAATGTGCAATCTATATGAAACTTCTAATCTAACTCCATAGGCAGGTTGAAATAAAAAGGGTACAAACTAATTGAAATGAAGGGGGAAGTTCTGTTAAATATCAGATAAAGTAAATTTCAAAGCAAAACCAAGGAAATATTAATAATATTAATAATATAAATAAGGACAAGTGGAGCTATCCACCAACTAGGAAATAATTCTAAGCATCACCTCCACCCATAATGTTGGTCAATAATTGAACTTAGACATCCCCCGTCTCATTCCAATAGTACAGAAGCTTAGACAGGAGCAAGGTGTGAGGCCAGTACGAGCAATATGGTAAGACCATGTCTCAAACAGAAAAATAAACAGAAACAAAACCAAATACAGAACAAAACCACACAATCTGACCAACCAGATAAACCCCAAACCAATAGATTAATCTGTCCCAGAGAGGACAGGCAAGTCAAGGTTTCAAAGATAAATTGTGGTTTCAGAATCTTTCAGTGTAGAGGCAAAACCAAGGGGGAACGTATTAAATACTAAATGGAAGGTACACCACTTGACAAGAATTTAAAGGAGAAATGAAATTGTGCACCTTCCCTGTGGTATTTACATGTGGTGGTCTGATATTTAAGGTTTTTGTTTTGTTTTGTTTTGTTTTGTTTTGTTTTGTTTTGTTTTACCAAATAATGACATCCTTAGCAAAGTTGCACAAAAATTGATAAAAAGTTTGAATTAGAATTTTAAATACATCCTTAAAATAGTTAGCTTTCTTGACCTTATAATTATAAACAATTTTCTCTGACCACATAAACAACAAGACCTTGAAAGTGTGAGAAAGAATGTGATCTTGTAGTTGTTGGGTACAGTTTTCAATGACCAATTAAGTCCCTTCAGCTGTTAGCACTCCCTCTAAATTCCTCCAGCTAAAGTAATATGAGCCCAGAAAATAAATTTGGTACTGACCCACAAGAATATAATTCATATGACATGAAATCATAAGGAAAAAATCTGAATGGAGGAAGGGGCCCCCTAGAGAGGAGCAGGGGGACGGTGGCTGGCAATAGAACAGAATTTATAAGAAAAAGATACCAGTACAGGTGTGCATTAAAATGCCATAATAAGGTAATTTTGTATGCTAATCTTAAAAAGTAGTAAGAAAAATTTAAAAATTTAAATGAAGTACACATTTAAATTATACAGAGAATTACAAATGCATTAGGTACCATTTGCTCTATTTTGTCATTACTGCAATTAATTATACATATAATTTTTATTATTAATTTTGCACATGTAATTTTAAGTGTGCGTGTGTGTGTGCGCATGCACATTTGTGTTTGAAGGAGCCAGAGGCCAACTTCTTTCACTATTGTTCTATACCGTTTATTTTTCCTTATGGAACCTGATCTCCAGATAGCTAGACAGGATGACCAACAGGCCCTGGACCTCCTCTCAGCACGGACATTACAGGCATAAGCCACCATTTCTAGCTTTTTTTATGGGTGCTTAGAATCCAAGCACAGGACTACATGTTTGTACTGCATGCACTGAGTCATCTCCCAATCTTCTACACCAGAAATTCTCATGTCTTAAAAACCAAAAAAGCCTCAGTACACACCTTTAATAAAGTATTTACTGATTCTGTTTTGCAGACAAGACATCAGGTTCTTCCTTAGACTGGGTTTATGACCTGGGCATCAAACACACATTTGCCTTTGAGCTTCGTGATAAAGGAAAATCTGGTTTCCTTCTTCCAGAATCCCGGATAAAGCCAACATGTAAAGAAACCATGCTTTCTGTCAAATTCATTGCCAAGTATATCCTCAAGAATACTTCCTAATGAACTGCCCTTGTTCTGAAATGTGCTAATCAATCCTTGGGTAGAGTCTTTCCCTGGAAAGACAACCTCCTGCATCACCTGGATTCATCCTTCTCTTGCTCATGAAGTCCTGCATTATTTTCTTTTTGTTTCTATTTACTCCCAACAGCCCCACAACAATAAAGCTTTAAGTAAATCCATTTAAGTGCCTCTCTTGTTTGTAAGTAAAATTTTAGCCTTGTAGAAAGTATATTTTGAAAACTCTGAAATGATGTGTAGTGAGCCTGGGAAAGAAAAATTTGTTCCTCCAGAATCTGATTGACTTCCTTCATGCCACCTGATAACAAACTGAAAAATAGGTTGTTTTCTGATGCTTTACAAAGGCATCCTCTGTTTTCAATAAATTAGGCTCTCAGCATTTCTCAATTTACCTTAATAGTCTATATCAATAGTTCTTCAGTCTGATGACAGGAAACAGTATCATCAGTTTTCAAATATGTAATTTGCCTTTCAAATATATATTTCCAAATAAGTATGAACATTGTTTGTATCTTCAAAATAACAAAGAACAATGGAGTAAACAAAATGACTCTTGGAAAGATAAATTTCTGAGCTTTAAACAAGCAATCCGATTTCCACCAGTACAATGTTCATTAAATGAAAAATAACTTAATATAGCCTGCAATATTCATAGGAAACTTTCTCAGACAACATTTTGGCAACTATAAGGACAACTGAGAAATTTTGCCTCCAATGCATATAAGCCAGTCAATGCAGTAAAAGTTAGTGACTAAAAGTCATGTTGACCAAAGGAAGGATTCAGGTAAGCCGGGCATGGTGGTGCATGCCTTTAATCCCAGCACTTGGGAGGCAGAGGCAGGCGGATTTCTGAGTTCGAGGCCAGCCTAGTCTACAAAGTGAGTTCCAAGACAGCCAGGGCTATAGAGAGAAACCCTGTCTCAAAATAATAATAATAATAATAATAAATAAAAATAAAAAAAGGAAGGATTCAGCTACAGGGACAAGGTGGGGTGGGGCAGAGACAGAGAAGCACACAGAGAGAGATGGAGAGGTACCCTTCACTTATGTTGTTATAAAACCACAATGCTCAATTCAAAAAGAATATAATAAAGTTTATTCAAGAGCCAAACGTAAGTGGCCATAGACAAAGAACACAAATTCCATTTAGTATTCTAAATACAACACTCCAATATGGTAATAATTTCATGTTTTTCTTTTTTAAAAAAATATTTATTCATATAAACAACTCACCTTCTTCCTAGACCATTGTAAATTCCTGCACATGGGAATGACTTAGCTGTTATTCTAAGTATCTGGGGAACCTCTATTTATTAGAGGATCCCACCAACTTTATTCTATTATGTAATGTAATCTGCCAAACATGACTGCAATGAGAATTCTAAGTTTACTTTGTTGAACTTGCCCTGAGATTTCTAACTCTTATCCAGTAACTGCAATGCCTGATTTCTTTCACTTTATTTCTATCAACACTGGAGACATTTTGTCTGAATAAGTAGCATTCTTATGAAATTCCAAACCCAAGGCTGGCTCAATGATTGACTAGGATGTTGGGACACCAGTGGAGGCCAGGAAACAATGTCCAATCTAACTTGGCTACCTGTCAAATCACTCCTTGGGGGCACCTATAATAAAACAGTACTGAAAGAAAGCACACAAAACCCTCTACCAACTATCGCAAGGACAAATCTGAACCACAATCACATTATGGGACACCAAGGACTCCAGGAGACAAGTTTTCATTAAACATTTTGCCTCAGGACTGCGGCCAAACTTTTGGACTTGTCACTTAGACTCCGCTGGAGTGGGTGTGGCACATATACAGTTACCAAACCCAAACTCTATTGTGGATGCCAAGAAGTACATGCTGAAAGGAGCCTGATATGACTGTCTTCTAAGAGACCCCGCCAGAGCCTGACAAATACAGAGGCAAATGTTCTCAGCCAACCATTGGACTGAGGACTGGGTCCCCAAAAGAGGAGTTAAAGGAGTGAAGGAGATGAAGGGGTTTGCAACCTCATAAGAAGAACAATATCAACCCACCAGTCCCCCAAGATCTCCCAGGGACTAAGCCATCAACAAAGGAGTACACATGGCTCTAGCTGCAAAAGTAGCAGAGGATGGCCTTGTCATGCATCAATGGGAGGATGTCACCACTTCTGGAGATCTGAATTAAAGTTTAACCTGAGTGGGTTTGGAAAGGTAGGGCTTGAGGCCCTGTTAGTAATATAATATTAACACATTTCTCATGATTTCAATGGAAAAAATAGAAAATGATGGATTTGAGTTTGCCTGAAAAACAGGGAGTTGTTATCTGAATATTCACTGGTGCCCCATTTTTTAAACAGAAAAAATTTTTTTTTATATTTGGAGGAAAATGTATTTAAATGTGAGTGAACTTAATGTTTAATTAGAATCTCAACCTTTCTTTTTTTGAATTTCTTTTTTTTAAATTATTTCATTAGATATTTTCTTCATTTACATTTCAAATGCTATCCCGAAAGTCCCCTATACCCTCCCCCCGCCCTGCTCTCCTACCCACTCACTCCCACTTCTTGGCCCTGGTGTTTCACTGTATGAGGCATATAAAGTTTGCAAGACCAAGGGGGCTCTCTTCCCAATGATGGCCGACTAAGGTTGCAGTCCCCTTCCAGTCCTTGGGTAATTTCTCTAGCTCCTCCATTGGGGGTCCTGTATTGCATCCTATAGATGACTGTGGGCATCCACTTCTGAATTTGCCAGGCACTGGCATAGCCTCACAAGAGACTGCTATATCAGGGTCCTTTCAGCAAAATCTTGCTAGCATATGCAATAGTGTCTGCGTTTGGTGGCTGATTATGGATGGGGCAGTCTCTGGATGGTCCATCCTTTCATTTTAGCTCCAAACTTTGTCTCTGCAAGTCCTTCCATGGGTATTTTATTCCCTATTTTAGGGAGGAATGAAGTATCCATGTGTTGGTCTTCCTTCTTGGTTTTCTTGTGTTTTGAAGATTGTATCTTGGGTATTCTAGGTTTCTGGGCTAAGATCCACTTATCAGTGAGTACATACCAAGCGACTTCTTTTTGTTTGGTTGAGTTTTGTTTGTTTGTTTGTTTGTTTTTGTTGTTGTTGTTTGTTTGTTTTTTATTTTCTTTCTTTTTTTATTAGATATTTTCTTTATTTACATTTCAAATGCTATCCTGAAAGTTCCCTATACCTTCCCCCAGCCCTGCTCCCCTACCCTCCCACTCCCACTTCTTGGCCCTGGTGTTCCCCTGTACTGAGGCATATAAAGTTTGCAAGACCTAGGGGCCTCTCTTGCCAATGATGGTTAACTAGGCCATCTTCTGCTACATATGCAGCTAGAAACACGAGCTCTAGGGGTACTGGTTAGTTCATTTTCTAAATAGACTGTTCTATTATTGTTTAAGATTGATGTTTAGTTTTAATGTGTTTTTGGTCTTTTGTTAGGTATATGATTTGCTACTATTTTATCCTAGCTCGTTTTTTTCTCATCATAGGATTTTTTTTAACTTTTTTATTATTATTATTTTCTTTATTTACATTTCAAATGCTATCCCTAAAGTTCCCTATACTAGCCCCCTTCGCCCGTGCTCCCCTACCCACCCACTCCCACTACTTGGCCCTGGCCTTCCCCTGTGCTGGGTCATATAAAGTTTACAAGACCAAGGGGCCTCTCTTGCCAATG
>NC_034593.1:15866059-15877272 GCF_900095145.1 Mus pahari | reverse complement strand
TCCTGTAATTCTTTAAAGGATTTTTGTGTTTCTTTTACCTGTTTAGCAGTGTTTACCTGTAGTTCTTTAAGGGCTTCTACCTGTTTAGCAGTGTTCTCCTGAAATTCCTTGAGGGATTTTTGTGCTTTCTCTTTAAGGGCTTCTATTTGTTTAGCAGTGTTCTCCTGTATTTCTTTGAGTGAGTTATTAATGTCCTTCTTTAGATCATCTACCACCATCATGAGATATGATTTTAAATCTGTGTCTTGCTTTTCAGGTGTGTTGGGGTATCCAGGACTCACTGTGGTGGGCATACTGGGTTCTGATGATGCCCAGTGTTCTTGGTTTCTGTTAGTAAGATTCTTACGTTTTCCTTTTGCCATCTGGAAATCTCTGGTATTCATTTTCAAGCTGACTCTGGCTGGAGCTTGATCCTCCTGTGATTCTGTTAGCCTCTGTCAGCACTCCTGGGAGTCCAACTCTCACTTGAGTCTCAGTGGTCAGAGCACTCTCTGCAGGCAAGCTCTCCTCTTGCAGGGCAGGTGTCCAGAAGTCTGGAGCTCTGATCCACTTTCTGAGTCCTGGGGTCAGAGCCCTCCCTGTAGGCAGAATCTCCTCTGGCAAGGAAGATGCCCAGGGGTCTGGGTCTCTGCTCTGCCTCCTGGGATCCCGAGGTGATCCCGAGGTCCTGTGGGGTAGAGGGTCCTCTGGAGCTCAGTGGCCTCTGCTTGGGTTCAAAAGAAAGGTGGCAGGGCTGGCCTCAACCAGCTAGAACCCAGCCTCTGGTTGGGTGGGATTCCTTTGTCCCTGTTCCTGCTGGCACAAGCCCCTCTGCGATTCTCTGGAGCTGATGTTGCCTTCCACTCACCGGTGTTCTGGAGGTGATCTTGAGTTCCCGATATCCTGAGGTGATCCAGAGGACCTGCCGTGTGGAGAGTCCTCCGGAGCTCAGCAGCCTCCCCTGTGGTTCAGAAGAGAGATGGGGGTGGGGGAGGGCACGACCAGACCGGAACCAAATCTCAACCTTTCTTAATCAGATTTGTCAGATCTGTTGCTATCTATAATCTCAAATTGTACCTCTATCCTTATTCCAAAAAGAACCACATTGACCAATACTTAGAATGCTTATCAATCTAGATAATCCCACATTCTGAAATTCCAAACCTGCTCACAGTGCTTCTACTTTCTGTTGTTGATATCCTTTCTGTACTGTTCTGTGGGTAGGGAAGTAGCCTAGGGATAGAGAGAGAGAAAAAAAAAGGAAAAAGAAGAGGAGAGAGAGAAAGAGAAGACCTGGCCATACACAGAAGAATATATAGGTCATTAGAGGCCATGCTTACAAATATGAGAGAGGCAGGTACCATATAAAATACCTATAAAGAGCCATGAACTTTGTAGCCCCGTGTTTTTAGAGCAAATGTCTTCTTTCCTAGTTTGCTTTCTAATGCTGTGATAAAGCATCATGACCAAAAGCAATTTATGGGGAAAAGCATTTCTTTCAACTTACAGTTGAAGTTCATCATGAAAGAAAGTCACAGCAGAAACCCAAGGAAGAAATCTATAGACAAGAACTGAGGCAAAGGTCATAAAGGAATGTTCTTCACTGGTTTGTTCCCATGGTGTGTTCAACTTCCTTTCTTATACAGCTCAGAACAGTCTACCCAGGAGTAACACCATCCACAGTAGTCTTGGCCCTTCCATGTCAGTCACTAAGGAAGACAATGCTCCTATGGACTTGCCTACAGTCCAATTTGATGGAGTCATTGTCTCAATTCAGGTTCCTTCTTCTCAAATGACTCAAGTTGTGCCAAGTTGACAAAAACTAGTACAGTAAAAAAAATCACTGGGGCTGGGGAGATGGCTCAGAGGGTAAGCACTGGCTGCTCTTCCAAAGATCCTGAGTTCAGATCCCAGCAACCACATGGTGGTTCACAACCATCTGTAATGAGATCTGATGCCCTCTTCTGGTGTGTCTGAAGACAGCTACAGTGTACTTACATTAACAATAAATAAATCTTAAAAAAAAAAAATCACTGTCCAGGGACAGAGAGCTGGAAACTTCAGTGACTGTCCTCCAAACTTAGATCTGCACCTATAATAGCTGGACAGCTGGAGAGCAACTAAATACAAACTCTTTTAAACATGCCTCTATTATTTTTCCTAGAGAGGAAATACAAACACAGACACAGACACAGACACACACACACAGACACACACACACACACACACACACACACACACACACACACACACACACACACACACACACACACCTATTCTGTGTGGTTCTGCCNTGAAAAAGAACAGGGCTGCGAAAGGAAACATGGGGCCCTGGCAAAACTTCTGATCAAGGCCCAGATTTTTATTGTTTGAACTGGCTTAAGTACAAGGAAGAGTTCCCAGCATGCCCCTGAGTCCTCTAGTTGCCACGGCGGTTCTCGCGATGATGAGCAGTCCTTGTGGTGGCGGGCAGTTCTCGCAATGGCGGGCAGTTCTCGCGATGGCGGGCGGTCCGGGTGATGGTGGGCGGTCCGAGAGATGGTGGGCGGTCCGGGCGAACTGGGTAGCTCTCTGGTATTCCTGCTGGAGGGGGGGTGGTTAGTGGGGGTGGGAGACACCAACACTATTCACCCCAGATAAGGAACCCATGATAAAGTAACAACTACACTGACATCCAAGTTAGTGAACCAGTGGGTTTTGATTGACATTTTTAACGTGAATATTGGTGAAGGGCTACTTATAGAAACAAGAATGAATCAAAAGCAGGTGACTGAACACAGATAACAAAAGCTTCATTCTGGGAGCTTTGTGCACAACCTACATATAGCTCAACATGGCCAGAATTCTCTCCTGAGTTTGACCAGTCAGTTTCCTCCCCCAGCAGATTCCTTTTATGAACCTGGAGAGGAACCTTCCAGAAACTTCCAAGTTTCATATTTACTAGACACATGACGTTTCGTTGACCTCCTGAGTCCATCAGCCTTCCCCATCCTTCTGGAAAGGATGTTTTAATTCTGAGGGAAACCCACAGACTACCTTCTTCTTTAGTAAGAGCACCTCCTTCCTTTCATCTTTCTGGTTTGTCTTTCCTTTACACAATTTAGCAGCAAGGGCTATCTCCCAACCTGCATAGTTTCCCACACTGTTCAGACCATTAATTTAATTTATGCCAGAGCAAAAGAAGAACCTTCATTGGCCATATTACAAAGGCCCACAGGGACGCAGTACAGTATGTGAAAAAGGTCTAGACATCTGTTAGTACTTATGCCCTAGTATAAAAGGTTCTATGCTTTCACCAACTAATCCTGACTCATGAAGCCCACGTGGTTGCTTGACATCTCAAGCAACACACTGGGTCCCAGAAAAACCACCATTCCCCTAGACTTTCCCATACCAATCCATCATTTGCATAATCCCAGCTTTCTTTCTACCCTGATTGATCAGTCTTAGGGTGTGGCATTCAATAAACAATCCCTATTTGACTGAAATCGGTGTGTGAGTGGCTTGTGCAGCAATTGTCCAACTCTAACAACAATCACACAAAGAATTAATGAAACAAAAGAGTTAGTTCTTTGCGAAAGTCAATAAGACTATCAAATCTTTATCAAAATGAACTAAAAGGTTGGGGGAGAAGATACAAGTTAACAAAAAGGGGGGGACATAGCAGCAGATACCAAGTAAATCCAGATGATGATAGTAGAAGCTCAGGAGATCTCCTTTTCGGCTTTATCAACTAGCCTGTTCCCCTCTGGCTACAGCTGATGTCCCTTTCGGATGCCCAGGGCAATGAATTATGGTCACTTTGAGAGGAATCCATGATGCCTCCAATAGTGTGGGACAAAGTGATAACAAGTTTCTGCCCCATGGTTATTTTCTCAGCATCCTTGACTAGCAGGGCAGTGGCGGCTATAACCCAGAGGCAAGCTGGTCATCCTTGGGCCACAGGGTCCAGCTTCTTAGATAAATAATCCACAGGTATTTTCCAAGGTTCCAAACTTTGGGTGAGCACCCCCTTTGCTATTCCCTTTCTCTGATCCACATACAGGTGGAAAGGTTTGAGAATGTCCAGTAGGACCTCCAGTAAGACTCTTCTTATAGTCTTAAAAGCCTTGTGCATCTCAAGAGTCCCTTCTCTTCTTGGCCCCTGGTGGCCTCACATAATGGTTTGGCTATCTCGGTGAATCCTGGCACCCAAAGTCTACAAAACTCAGTAGATCCCAGAAATTCCTGTTCTTGCCTTCTGGTTGAGAGAACTGGGATACTAAGGATGGTTTGCTTCCCGGGAATCTGACAGAATGCATTGGCTGATCCCCCTTGGATGTGTAACCCAGACAGATGACCTCAGATTGACAAAGAGGGCCTTATTAACAGACACCTCAGTAGCCAAGTTGACCCAGCCCCTGTATTAGGTCTTGTGCAGCTTCCTGGCATGTCTCCTAGTCAGGATCCCACAATACATACTGGAGCACAGTTATTTGGGGGTGGGCCTGTCAGTGCTCACTCAAGTCCACATGCAGTGCCTCCTCAAAGATGGTAGGTAAGTTCTTAAAGAAATGGCCATCCAGAGACTGCCCCACTTGGGGATCCATCCCATATACAATCACCAAACCCAGAAACTATTTTGGATGCCACATGCTTGCTGACAGAAGCCTACTATAGCTGTCTCTTTAGAGGCTCTGCCAATGCCTGACAAATACAGAGGTGGATGCTTGCAGCCTATCATTGGACTGAGCACAAGGTTCCCAGTGAAGGAGCTAGAGAAAGGACCCAAGGAGCTGAAGGGGTTTGCAGCCTCATAGGAGGAACATCAATATGAACTAACCAGAAACCCAAGAGCTCCCAGAGACTAAACCACCAACCAAAGAGTACACATGGTGGGACTCATGGCTCCAGCTACATATGTAGCAGAGGACAGCCTAGTCGGTTATCAATGGGAGGAAAGGCTCTTGGTTCTGTGACAGCTTTATGCCCCAGTATAGAGGAATGCCAGGGCCAGGAAGCAAGAGCAGGTGGGTTGGTGAGCAGGGGGAGGGGGAGAGGATAGGGGGTTTTCAGAGGGGAAACCAGGAAAGGGGATAACATTTGAAATGTAAATAAAGAAAATATCTAGTGAGAGAGAGAGAGAGAGAGAGAGAGAGAGAGAGAGAGAGAGAGAGAGAGAGAAAAGAACCAAAAAATAAAAAATAAAAAAATAAAAACCTGGCAGTAGACTCAGAGCCTCTCCTCACCTTTAACAGCGGTGTTAAAATCCCAGCCAGGTTGAGTCAAAGGAAAGGCTGCATGGATATCAGTCTTTGAGTTGTAAGGGTCTGAAGTTCACTGAAGGAAGACCCCAGATTCAGGTAGTATGCAAAAACAGAGAGTGTTTATTCCACAGATACTAGCATGCTGGGGTCACCATTGTTTCAGAATGGCAACCCAGACAAAGACAGCCAAGTCCCTTTTATGACAGAACTGCTTAATATCCTCTGAGATAACAACAGACTTCTAAAACCTAGGACACAGGCCTAGGGGTTACGGAAACCGTTAACTGACAGTCATAAAAAAAGATATACATCACAGGATCCCAGGCGCAAAACACAGGAGACAAGATATTGACTAAGTTAATGTATACAAAACTTACAGAACAGCTCAGTTATGGCCTTTAACTTTCCTAATAGCCTATAAGCTAGTAACAAATGACGAATGTTTAGCCAGATAATTTGCTCCTAGTGGATATGCAAGTAGGTATTCTCTGTTATAAATCTCTTATTCAATTTATGACCTGAATGTATCTGCAAACTCATGGAGAACTTTTTACCATGTGAACACACTCTCTGAAAGTCATACAAGTGCTGAGAACAAAGGGCAGAGACAGCCCCCCCCCCTCGTGAGACCTAGAGAAGCACAATTCCCTGTTGAGATAGAACAAAGGCTGCTTTACTTAGCTTCCCACTGTTTTAATGTGAGGTGCTAAACTGGAGACTGCAGCTTCTCAATTCAAAGCAACCCAGACAGGCTGATCAGCTGCAGAAGCAAAGTACTGTACACTTAGGATGGATGCCAAATGGTTTATGGCCTCGTTTCTGAGAAGAGACAAAATGGAATAAAAAGAACTTTTCAGAGTGAGCAGCCCATGTGCTCCCAGAACCAATTTCCAGGTAGCTCCCATGATCTTCTCTCTCTCTTCTGTCATGAAGAGGACCTGGAACACTTGCTGACAGTTGTCCCAGGTAGGCTGGTAAGTCACCATGATTGAATCTAGAAGACCTGTGAGAGCTGATAGTCTTTCTAAAAATGGAAAGCCCTGCAACTTCCAATGGTAAGGATCATTACTGGCAAATGACACATATGTCAGGAACTGTCTTAACCCTGGAGGGGTAAGGCTATAGTAGAGTTGGCTCTCTGGGCAGTACAGGCCAGAGTGTAAGGTGGACTCCAAGTGTAGTCAGGAGAGTCAGGGGAGTCAGGGGCTGCCCCTCCCTCCCTCTGTGCTGACTGAGCAGGGGCAGTGGCAGGAGAAGCAGGAGCAGGAACATAAGAAGGGACAGAAATCCTCTTCAGGAGCAGAAAGTGGGAGAAGGGAAGGGAGCTGAGATTGACCCTCCTTTAGAGAAAGAAGGGTGGGAAGCAGCGAGGCCCATGGCATTTGGCCTGGGTGGCCCCAGGTCTCATAAACCTTCACTCTGTAAATTATGGGGAGATAGAAAGGTCCCACTTGGACCACAGGCGGGCCATTCATTCCTAGAAAAGGTGACTAGTTTGTGGGGGCAAACAGCCAGACCCACATCTACTGTGACTTGGCCAAACTCCTTAAAATGGTTCAGGCCCAGGCCCAGTGGGGTGCTTTGTGCCTGTCCCATCCTAGAAATCAAAGAAAAACTTTTATGAAGGGGCAAAAAGCACAAAGAGAACACACACAGATGGACACAGACGGACATTCCTGGGAAAACAAACACAAACTGAAAGACGGTCTCAGATGGTCTTCCTCCCTGTGCATGGGAGGCTCATAGACTCACAGCCAGTTCAGAATCCAGAGGGAAAGTAGCAAGTTCTCCAGCTTCTGGTAAGAGCTCAGGAGCATCCTCCATTGCCCCTGGTTAGGGGGCAAAATACTGCTCGGCTTTGTCCTGCTCAGCCTCCAGATATTTTTTTTAATCTTTAATCTTTTTTTTTACAGTCCAGTTGTTATCCTGCTACCAGTCTACCCTCCAACAGGTCAGTTCCTCATCACATTCTTCCTCACCCCCCCCCCATCTCCAAGAGGATGTCCCCACACCTCCACTCCCAACCCCCACCCGGCCTCCTGACTCCCTGGGGCCTCACATCTCTCCAGGGTTAGGCACATCTTCTCTCTCTGAGGTCAGACTGGGCAGTCCTCTGCTATATTATGTATCAGGGAGCTTCGGACCAGCTAGTGTATGCTCGCAGGTTGGTGGCTCAGTGTCCGAAAGATCTCGGGGTCCAGGTGAGTTGAAACTGCTAGTCTTCCTATGGGCTCACCCTCTTCCTCAGCTTCTTCCAGCCTTTCCCTAATTCAACCACAGGGGAAACTGACTTCAATCCACTGGTTGTGTGCAAGTATCTGCATCTGACTCTTACAGCTGGTTGTTGGGCCTCTCTGAGAGGGCAGCCATGCTAGGCTCCTGTCTGTAAGCATCAGTAATAGTGTCAGGCCTTGAAGCCTCCCCTTGAGATGGATCCCAAGTTGGGCGAGTCACTAGACCTCCTTTCCCTCAGTTTCTTCTCCATTTTTGTCCCGGCAGTTGGTTTAAACAGGAACAATTCTGGGTCAGAATTTTCACTGTGGACTAGCAACCCCATCCCACCACTTGATGCCCTGTCTTTCTACTGGAGGTAGGTTTTAAAAGTTCCAACTTCCCACTGTTAGGCATTTCATCTAGGGTCCCATCCTTTGAGTCCTGAGAGGCTCTCATCTCCCATCTCTCTGGTACTTTATAGAGGGTCTCCCCACACCCCCCCCACCCCACCCCAGGGTTGAATATTTCCATTCATTCTGCTGGCCCTCAGGGCTTCTCTCCTGATCCCCCCATACCTGATCATGTTCCCTTTCTGCCCTCCCCCCTCCCATCCAAATACTTCCCTCCCTCTACCTCCAATGATTGCTTATTTCTCCCTCCCAAGTGAAGCATCCAAACACCTGGGCCCTTACACTTGTTAACCTTGAGCTCTTCTGATTCTATCCTAGGTATTCTGTACTTTTGACAAATACCCACTAATTAGTGAATACAAATCATGCATGTCCTTTTGGGTCTGAGTTACCTCACTCAGGATGATATTTTCTAGTTCCATCCATTTGTTAATAGCTGAGTAGTATTCCGTTGTGTAAATAAAACTCATTTTCTGTATCCTTTCCTCTGTTGTGGAACATCTTGGTTGTCGTTCTGGCTATCACAAACAAGGCCACTATGAACATAATGGAACATGTACCCCTATGGCTTGGAGTGGCATCTTTTGTATACATTCCCAAGAGTGGTATAGCTGGGTCTTCAGGTAGATCTATTTCCAATTTTCTGAGGAACCTCCAGATTGATTTCCAGAGTGGTTTTACCAGTTTGTAATCCCATCAGCAATGAAGGAGTGTTCCTCTTTCTCCACATCCTCGCCAGCACATGCTGTCACCTGACATTTTGATCTTAGCCATTCTGACTGGTATAAGGTAGAAACTCAGGGTCATTTTGATTTTCATTTCCCTGATCCCTAAGGACTTTGAACATTTCTTTAAGTGTTTTTCAGCCATTCGAGATTCCTCTGCTGTGACTTCTCGGTTTAACTCTATGATTGGGTTGTTTGGTTTTCTGAAGGTTAGCTTTTTGAGTTCTTTATATATTTTGGATATTAGCCTTCTATCAGATGTGGTGTTAGTAAAGTTTTTTCCCAATCTGTAGGTTGCCAACTTGTCCTTTTGACTGTGTCCTTTGCCTTACAGGAGCTTTTCAGTTTCATGAGGTTCCATTTATCAATTCTTAATCTTAGAGCCTAAGCCACTGGAGTTCTGCTTAGGAAATCTACCCCACCCACCACCCACCCCCACCCCCACCCCCAATGAGTTTGAGTTTGGAGCTCTTTCCCATTTTCTCTTTTACTAGATTCAGTGTATTTAGTTTTGTATTGAGGTCCTTGATCCACATGGACTTGAGCTTTGTGCAAGGGGACAAATATGGATCTATTTTCATTTTTCTACATATAGACTGCCAGTTATACCAGCACAATTTATTGAACATGATTTCTTTTTTCCATTTTACATTTTTGGCTTCTTTGTCAAAGATCAAGTGTCCATACGTATGTGGTTTTATTTCTGGGTCTTCAATTATATCCCACTGATCAACCTGTCTCTGTACTATTGCCATAACGTTTTTAATCACTGTTGCTCTGTCGTACAGCTTGAGGTCAGGAATGGTGATTCCCCCAGAAGTTCTTTTATAGTTAAAAATTATTTTCAATATCCTGAGATTTTGTTTTTCCATATGACATTGAGAATTGCTCTTTCCATGTCTTTGATGAATTGTGTTGGAATTTTGATTATATGGAATCTGTAGATTGTTTTTAGTAGGATGGCCATTTTTACTATGTTAATCCTGCCAATCCATGAGCATGGGAGACCTCTCAACTTTCTGAGGTCTTCTTTGATTTCTTTCTTGAGAGACTTGAAGTTCTTGTCATACGTATCTTTCACTTGTTTGGTTAGAGTTACCCCAAGATATTTTATATTATTTGTAACTGTTGTGAAGGGTGTTGTTTCCCTATTTTCTTTCTCAGCCCATTTATCATTTGTATAAAGGAAGGCTACTGATTTATTTGAGTTAATTTTATATCCAACCACTTTATTGAAGTTGTTTATCAGCTGTAGAAGTTCTCTGGTAGAATTTTGGGGGTCACTTATTTATACTATCATATCTTTACTTCTGGGATGCCCTCTTAGTGGGTCCAACCCTGGCACCTCTTTACAGAGGATGTGAGTAGCCACAGGTATTTTAGCAAAACATGGGAGCCATAGCTTCTTTGTCCAAACACTGGATTCCACTGTACATGGATGACAGCAATGTTTGAGAACCCTAGCATCACTTGCAGAACATACTCAGGAAGCTCTCAAGCTCACCCTGCTCCAGCCTATTACAGTATTCTCTACCCATTGCCTCTCGGACCTCCTAAGTCATTCCTCTCTTTTCCCTCCATCTGACAGGTTCAAGCCTTTCATCTCCTGTATCCAGAAAAATCCCAGACCACTTTGACCTCCAGTTCTGCCCTAAACCACTACAACCCTCCTCTCTGTCCCATTCCCCTCTGATACCCACCCTCACTCCTGCCCAGAAGCTGTGAAAGCCATGTACTCACCCTGGCCTAGCCTTCTAGACCAACCCCTCAAAGACCTTGTGATGGTTTGTATATGCTTGGCCCAAGGAGTAGTACTATTAGGAGGTGTGCCCTTGTTGGAGTAGGTGTCACTGTGGGCATGGACCTTAATACCCTCTCCTAGCTGCCTGGAAGCCAGTCTTCTGTTTGCCTTCTGAACAAGATGTAGAAATTTCAACTCCTCCTGCGCCATGCCTGCCTAGATCCTGCCATTCTCCTGCCTTGATGATAATGGACTGAACCTCTGAACCTGTAAGCCAGCCCAATTAAATGTTGTTCTTATAAGAGTTTCCCTGGTTATGGAGTCTGCCCACAGCAGTAAAACCCTAGCGAAGTCAGATCCCCAACTCACCCTCTTTGTTGATAGGAGCTCTCACATAAACAGAAACCAAGGCAGCTTATGCTGGGTTCATCTGCACTGAAATAGCTGAGGCAAACCACCTCCCAGTGGGAACCTCTTCACAGAAGGCAGAGTTAATTACCTTAACCAAGGTGCTGAAAAAGCCAAGGACCAAAGGGCTATTGACTTCAGGTATGGTTTGTTTTGTTTTACATTTATTTATTTATTTATTTATTTATTTATTTATTTATTTATTTTTACTTTACTCCCCCCATCCCAGTCACCCCCTACTTTCCCCATCCCCACCTCCTCTGAGAGGGTGAGGGCCCACCCTGGGTATCCCTGATCCTAACACATCAAGTCTCTGAGGCGCAGCTTGGTCTTCCTGTAAGTATGCTTTCTTTTTTTTGTTTTGTTTTGTTTTGTTTTGTTTTTGTTTTCATTTTTTTTATTATTATTTTCTTTATTTACATTTCAAATGCTATCCCGAAAGTTTCCCATACCCCTCCCCCCACCTCTGTTCCCCTACCCACCCACTCCC
>NC_034593.1:15842654-15865934 GCF_900095145.1 Mus pahari | reverse complement strand
TGTTGTTCCACCTACAGGGTTGCAGCCCCCTTCAGGTCCTTGGGTACTTTCTCTAGTTCCTCCATTGGGGACCCTGTGTTCCATCCAGTAGCTGGCTGTGAGCATCCAGCCTATCTAAACAGAAATCTCAATAAACAAAACTCAAATGACTAAGAAACGAGTGCCATCCTTAGCCACCAGGGAAATGCGAGTCAAAACTACTTTAAGATTGTGTCTTAGACCTGCCAGAATGGCTAATAACAGCAAAACAAGTGACAGCTTATGCTGGTGACAATGTGGAATAACTCATTGGTTGCTAGTAGGAGTCCAAGTTCATAAGGCACGATGGACATCAGTGTGGATATTCCTCAGGAAACTGGGAATCAATCCACCTTAAGATCCAACTGTACTACTCTCGGTCATATACCTAAGAGCTGCCTCCGATCAGTGAGACACTTGCTCAGTCACGTTCCTTGCTGCTCTATACATCACAGTCAGAAACTAGAAACCACACAGATGTCTCTCAACAGAAGGGGTAAAGGAAATGTGGCATATTTACACAACATAGTACTACTCAGCCATTAAAAAAAAAAAGACGAAATGATGAAAGTTGAAGGCAAATGGATGGATCTAGGGGAAAAGAGCATCATGAGTAAGCCATCCCTGACTCAGAAAGATAAATACTTGCTTATATGTGGATATTAGCTGTGAAGTCAGTGATAATCAAGCTACAATCCATAGAAATGGAAGGTGGAGAGTTAGGGATGAGAGGGAACCGATAGATCTTGTTAGGAAACAGAATTTATAGCTATGGAAGGGTTGGGTCTGAACAGGAACATGAAGTGGGGAGGAGGTTGATGAAGAGAATATGGGCCCTCCCTCCCCCGCACACCTATCCTGGTAGAAGGCTATGAAGGCTTCTCTATTATCCCTTTCCTATCATTTCCCTGTATTCCTACACAAGGCACAGCCGTAGGATCTTGCTATAGTTTAAGCTTTCATCATCCTCTCCCGAATTTCCCCTATTACCCAGCTTGCACAGAGATGGGGCTTTAGAAAATTATATTCATTGCTTTTTCTGTTTTGATTACAGTTTTCTAATCTAAAACAATTTTATATTTAAATAACTTTTGATAATATTTTTCTCTCTCTCAGGTCCTTTCACAGTCTCTCCCCTCCCTACCTACCCAACTTTAAATTCTTTCTCAAAACACAATACAAAACAAAACAAAATCACAATACACTTACAAGCCCCAAACTCCCAAAACAAAACAAAAAAGTCTCCAAATAACCCATCAATCTGTAAACAAATAGAAGTAAAATGACACACCCCCACACAGAAAACTGTGTAGTCCATTTTATGTGTTGGCCAAACTCCTGAACATGCAGCCTGTCCTTGAGTGGTTGATATGCCCAGTGTTTCTCTATTGGAGAAAACTGATTTTTCCCTCTCCCAGCAGGAATAAGTGAGAGATCAGTTGTTAACCTTTACCCTTGTGGCTAGGTATTCATTCATTCACTCACTCATTCACCCGTTTAAAATATAATAAAATAAAAATAACAAGATAAAGCAAAACCCATCACATCAAAGTTGGATAAGACAAACAGAAGGAAAAGATCAAGAAAAGGCACAACAAACAGAGACCCAGTGGTTCACACGCAGGAATCCATAAAAACAGTAAACTAGAAGCTATAGTCCGTACTCGGGGGACTTGGTGCAGACCTGTGCATGCCCTGTGCATGACAGTTCTGTGAGTTCATATGAGCTTTGCTCATGTTGATTTAGAGTGTTTTACTGTCTTCCATCCTCTTTGGGTTTACACTCTTTTTGCCTCCTCTTCCACAGGATTCCTTCATCTCTGAGGGGAGGGATTTTATGCCAACATCCTATTTAGGGCTGAATGTTCCAATATTTCTCACTTTCTGCATAATGTCAGACTGTGGATCTCTGTATTTGTTCCCATCTGCTTCAGGAGGAAGTTTCTCTGATGATGACAGCTGAACAAGGCTGATATATGAATATATACAATATATATACTGATATACGAATATAGCAGAATATCATCAAGAGTCACATTATCACGATATTTTTTGTTTGTCTTTTTAGACCAATATTTAGACTTCTTTAGTTCCTGTCCTGACTTCCTTTGGTGACTAACAGCAAAGTGGAAGTAAGCTGACTAGACTTTTCATTCCCAACTTGCTTTATGGTCATGGTGTTTTGTTCCAGCCAGAAAAGACATGTTGATTTCCTCTCTTGTGTATTCTCCATAATTGGCACAAATTAATTACCAAAGCCTTAATAAATGAGATTATCTTGGCCTTGTATAATGCCACAGGCAATTGAAGTCAATTGTTTTAAAATAAATAGGCAATAGCTGGCAATTTGTGATTCAGTGTTATCCTGCAGCTGGATCTGTTTTTATCAAAGGTAAAACAAAATCAAATGGACTTTGTACCTAAGCTTTTCTTTCAGATTAGTGTAAGTGACCTTCGAGTGCTTAAAACCAAACTTGAAGAATAAACGTAGCAAAAATAAGAGTTAAAAGGACAAACACTTTGGAGGCTCTTACTCGCAGTTAAACTAGGCTCAGGACATAAACCAGTAACCTGTTGTCTTGCTCAGAGAGGCTGTGAAGATCCAGATGTTGAAACATAACCAGTATATATTCTATAAACCAGAGAGTCAACACAGAAAAAAAAACATTGTCCTCAATGAGTCATTCCAAAGAATCCACATTGTAATGTGTCTTAGGGTTTTACTGCTGTGAACAGACACCATGACCAAGGCAACTCTTAAAAGAACAACATTTAATTGGGTCTGGCTTACAGGTTCAGAGGTTCAGTCCATTATCAAGGTCAGAACATGGCAGCATGCAGGCAGGCATGGTGCAGGAGGAGTTGAGATGAGAGTGCTATATCTTCGTCTGAAAGCTGCTAGCCGAAGACTGGCTCCCAGGTAGCTAGGTCAAGGGTATTAAAGCCCACAAGGCTGCACCCACTCCAACAAGGCCATACCTTCCAACAGGCCACTCCCTGGGCCAAGCATATACAAACTACGACATAATGGGTTGGTCTTGTAATGCTGTGTATTCAATGATCAATGCTGGTCCCCAGGATCTGGTTCTCCCTCATGAGGAGTTCCTCAGGAATAAGGAGATCTTTACATATATCAAGTGATGCTTTGGATCTTTGCTCCAGAATCATCAAAGGTTTTCCACCAGAAATAAGGAGTGACAGTTTCCAGAAAGGAAGTCATATAAAATTACCCTTGAGGATGAACTTTCCTAAGAGAGAGAGGCTAACAATCATGGGGTACCATGACCTATCCTTGAGGCGGGAGGGCATTAGGAGGAACAATGCCTAGAAAGAATCTTCCTTAGAATCTGTATATATATATATATATATATATATATATATATATATATATATATATATAATTCTTTAGGGGATGTATTTACATATATATACATTTATGTATATGTAAATACCCCATGATTGTTAGCCTCCCTCACTTAATATATGTTTTTATATATGTAAATATAAATACATTTTGCACAGTTTTACACTTTGTGAGGAAGATTCCACTGCGTGCTCTTCCAGGGGACCCAGGTTCTATTCTCAGCACGCACATGCAGCTCATGACCCTCTGTAACCCCAGTTCCTCTTCTGGTGTCTGTGGCACTGCACGACATGGTCATGCAGGCAAAATATACATACATAAAATATAAGTGTTAAGTAAAGACAGCTCTTCTCTCACAAGCGACACTGTTGTACTTAGTATCCTAGCCATTATCAGTTCTGTCCTTTGACATCAGCCTGTGCACCTCTCATGACTCTGCCAGTGCACAGCAAAGGAAAAGGATCTTCACTGCTCTTATCTTCCATGTTCATAAACCAGACTCGCAAATATCCCCAGAAGTTACATTCAATGTGAGACTAGTATTTTATTATGGTTAAGCTGAAATAAAAAAATACTATAGACAACAAAAAATTATTTCCTCACTGCTACCAGACTAGGGTCTCACTCGCCTGACCCCACGGCATCTTTAGAGACTTTATCCCCAAACTCAGCAAATCACTCAGTCACGCGTTGGTGGGAATAGCGTCGAACAGTGGCAGATCTGAACCACAAGGTGGCGCTGCGACTCAACTCCTAAACCTTGTCAGGCCCGTTTTTTGTTTTTTTGTTTTTGTTTTTGTTTTTGTTTTTGTTTTCGTTTTTGCTACAACCTTCAGAATTTGAGAGAGGCTGAAAAGCTGGATGATTCTTTCTTGGGTGATCATCGCTCTCCCAATAAAAAAGATAGGTAAAACTGAAGACGGGAACGATGTGGTTCAGCAAAGACTCATCTGCGGAATCTTTCATTAAAAAAAAAAATACAAGGTTTTTGCATTTATCTGTGACATCCACTTCATACCGGACTCATATGAAACCCCCAAATTACCTGTATAATACGCTCAAGATTGAAAGGTTGTCATCAGCCAGTTTGTCCAGTACATACTTTCCAGTTATATAATACAAAGGCTGACTTTTCTCTGGTCTGTTAAGACAGATGAGGAAGATAGACCACAGTTACGTGTATAAACAAATCTGTAATTTATACAGTGTATATATAGACACAGTAATGAGCTGACTTCTCCAGACAATTAGCCTCCACAGCTAGCCGTCGTGGTGACTTCCATTGTCGTGGCGTCGAGGTTATAGGGAAACAAGAGTGAACTCCATCCCGCCTGGCTCCCTAGTCCACTGGTCTGCAAGGGAACCGGGGAAGCAGACCTCTAGACCATCCTCCCTTAGTCTCAGAGACCCCCCTGGGCTTGGACACCTCCCTGGGCATGGAACAATTACTGTTAGGAATGCACATGGACAAAGATAATGAGATCCCACTGATAAGCGGATATTAGCCCAGAAACTTAGAATACCCAAGATACATTATGCAAAACATAAGAAAACCAAGAAGGATGGCCATCATGTGGAAACTTCATTCCTCCTTAGAATAAGGAACAAAATACCCATGAAAGGATATAGGTACAGAGACAAAATTTAGAGCTAAGATGAAAGGATGGACTATCAAAGATTATCCCATCCGGGGATCCATCCCATCCTCAGCCACCAAACCCAGATACTAATGCACATGCCAGCAAGATTCTGCTGAAAGGACCCTGATATAGCTGCCTCTTGTGAGGCTATGCCAGTGCCTGGCAAACACAGAAGTGGATGCTCACAGCCAGCTATTGGATGGAACACAGGGTCCCCAATGGAGGAGCTAGAGAAAGTACCCAAGGAGCTGAAGGGGGCTGCAACCCTGTAGGTGGAACAACAATATGAACTAACCAGTACCCCCTGAGCTTGTGTCTCTAGCTGCATATGTAGCAGAAGATGGCCTAATCGGCCATCACTGGGAAGAGAGGCCCCTTGGTCTTGCAAACTTTAAATGGCCCAGCACAAGGGAAGGCCTGGGCCAAGTAGTGGGAGTGGGTGGGTAGGGGAGAAGAGGTGGGGGGAAGGGGTATAGGGAACTTTCGGGATAGCATTTGAAATGTAAATAAAGAAAATAATAATAAAAAATAATAATAAAAAAAGAGGCAGAAGACTATCATTAATTGACAGAGTTCGTTTGGGGCCAAGCAGAGAAATTCAATGAGAAGCTGACAGAAGGCAGATTAAATTAGATTGCAAAGAAGATTGAACCAAAACAGTTGAATTGAACCAGCAAACCAGAGTTCAGCAAGAGCTTTAAAATGTGAGTTATTCAGCAGTAAGCCTCCAAGATGACAGTTACATCAAAGGAAATAAAATATACATTTATATCCTGAAAAAAAAAAGATAATGAGATCCAGAAACTCACATAAGTTTCCTCCATTTATGTGATGGTCAAACATCTACTCTCCTTTCTTCCTATACTGGCTCCCATTTCTTTCTCCCCCGCAGTCGGAGGCTTGTTACCACATCACACGGTCTCCTCATAACTTCACCCTTGACTCTGATTTCCAAGCAAAAGTCTGCGACCTATCCCTTGTGCCAATTCACAATTCCCGTTGTCATGTGACTCATGTGAGGGCTTTGGACGTTTCCACTGAGCCGGTGGATTTTAGATAACAACTACAATCGTGAGCACTTCTCTTTCAGTTAAAATCCACTCCACCTGGCTGATGGCATTTGCTTGGTTTTGATCACCTCCCTTCCACTCGGTCACCTCCCAAGATTTATCTCCTTGCCAAATATCTCTAAATTACACTGTTCTTGTTTGACTCACTCTCATTGCTCCTTGAACCAGAAAAAAACTAAGTTCAAATTTCAGATCTGCCAACTTGCATCAATTGTATAAGGAATTAATTTACGCCATACACAACAGCTTCTAAACACAGGTTGAGTTTTTGATCATGAAAAGAAAAGTAATCTTAACAGAAGAGTAACCTTCTCAAACAGGTTCCTCCTGGTTCATCAGATTTTGTTTGGGAGAGACATCAGCAACCTAGAATATTGTACTGAATGCAGACCAGAAATTAACAGAGTTACTATGTTTCTAGAGAGGCCCCTTGGTCTTGCAAACTTTATATGACCCAGCACAAGGGAAGGCCTGGGTCAAGTAGTGGGAGTGGGTGGGTAGGGGAGCAGGGGTGGGGGGGGGGGTATAGGGAACTTTCGGGATAGCATTTGAAATGTAAATAAAGAAAATAATAATTTAAAAAAAAAAAAAGAAAAGCTAGAAATCATATGCATGTTGGGACTCAAACCCAGATGTTCTTGAAAAAACAGCCAATGTTTTTTAATCATTAAACTATTTCCACAGGGGGAAAAAAAAACACGCTCAGGGTAGTCGGGGCAATCCTCCTCTCAATATTGTCTCCAGTGGCCTGGTCCTTTATGATCAAGCTTTTCTTCCAACAAATCTAAACATTCTGCCCTGTACCAATTACATCCCTCCTCTTACCCTCCTCTCATACCAAGTCAAAACCGCTGGTCTCGGGGACCTGCCCCCTACTCCTTCTGGACTGTAATAGCCTTCGCCTACACGTATAAATGAAAATCTGTGACATGCTGAACTGTCAGGTGATCTCAGTAACTGAGTTCTGGTCCCTGACCTGGGGTGTCTGAGGTCTGACACTGTCACTTCCAACCTGGGTAATCCATAGACTCGCATAGGAGCTAAATCTTAGGATAGGTTTGCATGCTGGCAAAAAAAGGTCTCCTCCTCCATTTCATATTTAACTACCTTGTCCCGTCTATCATGTATTGGGGAGAACACATGGAGATCAAATATTTTGGAATATTTGATCATATTCCAGAGTCAGACATAATGGTACAACCTGCAGTCGAAACAGTGGGAATGATAAGGAGAAATCACTTTCCTATCAATTCAAAACTAGCCTGGGAAACCTAACAATAATCCTTTTTTTAAAAAAAGTCATTAAAGACATACGAGGGAACCAGGTCACCTCTGCAGTCTACAGAATAAAAAGAAAAAATGGTATTAAATCCAGTGTCTGGATGGTGGATAACCCTTGCTCATTCTCAAAAACTAAGTACAGCTAGAGACACAAAATTAGAGTCTACAACTGTTAAGGATGTTTATCAACAGTCTCCATAGAGTGACAGGTCAGATTTGTTGTGACAAGACCCTTTGACAAAAAGTGTGACCTTAAGTTAGTACAAACATAAGAAGTCTTTAGAGTAGACTCAGAGATCAGCCTGAGCATGACACAAAATTAGAAGATGAAATGAAAAGTGATGATCAGGGAGAAGCCAATCAGAATTGTGAGAATCAGAACAGTACTTAGAAATAGTTCCTAAGACAGTACCTAGAAACAGTACCTAGAACAGTACCTAGAACTAGTATCTAGAAACAGTACCTAGAACAGTACCTAGAACTAGTACCCAGAACAGTACCTAGAAATAGTACCTAGAACAGTACCTAGAAATAGTACCTAGAACAGTACCTAGAAATAGTACCTAGAAACAGGAAAAATAAATGTTGACTTTTACTATCACTTTGTTCTATACTATGCCCACAACTTGAATTTTATGATTCTGGATATTGATAAATTAGAAGTCAACACATAAGTACTAACCATTCAAAATGCAATAGACAGGCTAATGCCAATGCTGGATTGCCTCAACTGGTTTTAAATTGTGTTGTGTTCCTTCTATAAGCTCCGTGGCTTCCCCTCATGTTATAAAGGAAGTTCAAAGCAGACGATTGAGCTCAGAATTTACTTCTGACTCTAACAAGATGTGATCCTTCAATCACTCGATGTCTTGGATTTATTCTAGAAGTATTCACCGGACTTCAGAGCATTCTAACATTGTGCAACACGGTAGCATGAATTCAAAGCACCTGGAAACAGAACTGTAAGACAATTGCAAAGCACTGAGAGTGTTGCTCTCCCCTGGCCTACTTACGAAAATAACCACCAGCCATGGTCTTAGTTATGATCCAGAGGAGTGCAATGAGAAGCCTCTTAGGACTGTTTGATTTGATGATTAGACCGTGTCTGGAGAACTCAGTGCTTTCCCAAGGTCACAATAACCAGACTTACGTTTTTATCTGGCTCCTCTGACCACCTGCCAGTATTTTGCATGTATTGTTTATACTGACCTGTTATACCAAGTACACAACATCTACTACACAAGAGTTGTTACAAATAAAAGTAGTGGTAGTTTTTGTGTAGATTGCATATGTGTGTTTGTGCACATATTTGCACATTTATTGTGTACAGGTACACATGTGTGCATGGTGCATGGGTGCCTGTGAATATAGTGGCCAAAGGAAAGCTTCACGTTTTATTCCTTAGGGAAAAAGTTGTCCACACACAGTTCTGAAGACAAACCATTGTCTGAAGACTCATTGTCTGGAAGCTCACAATACAGTCTAAGTTGCTAGCCACTAAGCCCTAGAGATCAGCCACCCCACCTCTGCTGCCAGAGGCCACTGTGTCCTGCCTTTCTTTTCTTTCTTTTCTTTTTTTTTATTATATATTTTCTTTATTTACATTTCAAATGCTATCCCAAAAGTTCCCTATACCCTCCCCCCACCCCTGCTCCCCTACCCACCCACTCCCACTACTTGGCCCTGGCCTTCCCCTGTGCTGGGTCATATAAAGTTTGCAAGACCAAGGGGCCTCTCTTTCCAATGATGGCCGATTAGGCCATCTTCTGCTACATATGCAGCTAGAGACACGAGTGGGCATATACCCAGAAGATCTTCCAACTGGTAATAAGGACACATGCTCCACTATGTCCTGCTTTTCTTATGTAAATCCTGGGAAAACCAGGTGGGTAATTTATCTCCCCAGTCCTGTGCAGATTCAATGTCAAAAACAGCCAGGGAGAAAAGAAAATGATTAGAATTCAATGATATTGATTAAATGCAAGTACCTAAAGTGTACATTTTATGATGTTAGCTCGTTGAATTCACCACCATTACGTAACTTAGAGGAGAGGAGACAGAGATTTTCATAAATTACATTTTCAGACTACACACAGCTCTTATGCTTCTTATGGTGTCTGTGTTGAAAGGCATGAAACATTTGATTTCAATTTTTCAAAAAATGAATGTTGTTTACTTTCAAAAGACCCGATAAAGAAAGACCCCAAACCACATGATTCGGTGAATTTCTAAAGACAGGAACAAGGAGACATGGAAGGCTCTTGGAAGGACTAGCTAAGCTAAACCTATCTATACTTCTTGATATTTCTATATAACATACTTACAACTATGCACAAACTGCCAAAAAAAAAACAAAACAAAAAAACAAACAAAAAAACCCTATTCTAATCTAATAAGGAAATAGCACAAATTTAAATCTCTCACAAGTGCATTCTTTTTAAATAGGACACACATTACTATCACCAACTATTTATTTTTTAAAGAATGCAGTAAAAATATCTTGTGCTTCTCAGAAATATTATGAAATCACTAATTCTTCCAAGTCACATTTTTAGACTATTTATACAAGGTTTAAGAGGAAAAGGTACCTGCTGCAGCATTATACAACTTACGTATTCCATTGTAGAGCTATGCAAAACAAGCTGTGCTTCTAATATTTAAATAGACATCTGAATATTTTGACTTTAAGCCAAAATAAGCCAATTGTATATACATCTAAATTAGCTTTTTTATTTAAAAGTTGGGTAATTTTTAAAAGAATAATTAGTTTCTTGCTTTTTCTTGGGTGGCGTTTCCCTCCTTGTGTTGGAGTTTTCCATCTATTATCCTTTGTAGAGCTGGATTTGTGGAATGATGCTGTGTAAACTTGGTATTGTCATGGAATACTTTGGTTTCTCCATCTGTGGTAATTGAGAGTTTTGCTGGACTAGCATTTGTGTTCTCTTAGGGTTGATATGACATCTGCCCAGGATCTTCTGGCTTTCATAGTCTCTGGTGAGAAGTCTGGTGTAATTCTGATAGGTCTGCCTTTATATGTTACTTGACCTTTTTCCCTTACTGCTTTTAATATTTTTGTTTTGTTTTGTTTTGTGCATTTGGTGTTTTGACTATTACGTAACAAGAGGAATTTCTTTTCTGGTACAATCTATTTGGAGTTCTGTAGGCTTCCTGTATGTTTATGGGCATCTCTTTAGATTAGAGAAGTTTTCTTCTATAATTTTGTTTAAGATATTTACTGGCCCTTTAAGTTAGGAATCTTCCTTCTCATCTATACTTGGTATCCTTAGATTTGGTCTCCTCATTGTGTCCTGGATTTCCTGGATGTTTTGGGTTAGGAGCTTTTGCATTTTACATTTTGCATTTTCTTTGACTGTTGTGTCAATGCTTTCAATGGTATCTTCTGCCCGTGAGTTCTCTCTTCCCTCTCTTGTATTCTGGTGGTGATGCTTGCATCTATGACTCCTGATCGCTTTCCTAGGTTTTCTATCTCCAGGGTTGTCTCCCTTTGTGATTTCTTTATTGTTTCTACTTCCATTTTTAGATCCTGGATGGTCTTGTTTGATTTCTTCACCTGTTTAGTTGTGTTTCCTGTAATTCTTTAAGGGATTTTTGTGTTTCCTCTTTAAGGGCTTCTAGCTGTTTACCTGTGTTCTCTTGTATTTCTTTAAGGAAGTCATTTATGTCCTTCTTAAAGTCCTTTGTCATCATCATGAGATGTGATTTTAAATCAGAGTCTTACTTTTCTGGTGTGTTTGGGTATCCTGGGCTCTCTGTGGTGGGAGAACTAGGTTCTGATAATTTCAAGGAGCCTTGGTTCCTGTTTCTTATGTTCTTGTCCTTGCCTCTCACCATCTGGTTATCTCTGGTATTAACTGGTCTTGCTGTCTCTGACTGTGGCTTGTCCTCCTGCAAGCCTGTGTATCAGAACTCCTTGGAGATCAGCTCTCTACAGGAGGAATTTTAATATGGAGCACTATGGCACAGGATCAGCTCCAGGTGCAGATGGAAATAGGAAGGATCCTGTCCCAGGCTTCTTCTTGGTTCCTGTGTTCTGAGGGCTCCAGACAGATCCCTTTGAGCAGAAGCGGTGGTCTTACCTGTGCTCACAGGCCTGTCAGCACTTCTGGGAGACCAGCTTTCTCCTGGTGGTATTTGGGTATGTATTGATTCTTTGTAACTGGACTGTTAAATACATGAGTATTTAATGAAACACTTTTATAACTTCTGCCATAAGAATACAATGTCTTTCAATCAACTCTCTAAAGGAAAAAGAACATGATTGAAAAGAAAAGCAACTGTGGAGGTCTTGTGAGTACAACTGGGTTCAAGGGCACAGGCTAAGCCCACAATTTCTATTGCAATGCAGTCTTCACGTAGTTATTATAAGGTAACCAAACTGGAAACCACCCTTTTCTAACCCTTCCAAATCTTTCAGACATGAAAACACTGGCACTCTTTCTACAATATTAAGATACAAAATTAACTAATATAAATATTTTGTATCTGTGAAATATAAACTTCAAACTTTACTAATCCATTTCAAAATTATGCTATAAAAATTATCTCAAAAATACCATGTTAATTCTTCATTTCACCGGGCTTTGTTTTGCTACCTTTTATCATTCACACAGTGTAAGTATGAGACATCTTATTAATATATTTTTCTGAAGCATATTTTGAGTTTTGCATCAAAAAGAGCTAACTGTGGTCCTTTATTAAACTGTATTTGTTAATGTAATATATCATGTTCTTGTTCCAATTTCCTTTTCCTTTTAGATATTTTCTTTATTTACATTTCAAATGTTATCCCCTTTTCTAGTTTCCCCTCTGAAAATCCCCTATCCCCCTGCCCCCCCCTGCTCCCCAACCCACCCACTCTCATTCCTGGTCCTGGCATTCCCTATACTGGGGCATAGAGCCTTCACAGGACCAAGGGCCTCTCCTCCCATTAATGACCGACAAAACCATCCTCTGCTACATATATAGCTAGAGGCACAAGTTCCACCATGTGTTTTCTTTGATTGGTGATATAGTTCCAAGGAGTTCTGGGGATACTGGTTAGTTCATATTCATGTTCCTCCTATGGGACTTCAGACCCCTTCAGCTCCCTGGGTACTTTCTCTGGCTCCTTCATTGGGGACCTTATGCTCCATTCAATGGATGACTGTGAGCATCCACTTCTGTATTTGCCAGGCACTGGCAGAGCCTCACAGGAGACAGCTATATCAGGCTCCTGTCAGCAGGTTCTTGTTGGCATCTTCCTAGTGTCTGGGTTTGGTGGTTGTTTATGGGATGGATCCCCAAATGGAGCAATATCTGGATGGTCGTTCCTTCAGGCTCTGCTCCTAACTTTGTCTCTGTAACTCCATCCATGGGTATTTTGTTCCCATTCTAAGAAGGAACAAAGTATCCACACTTTGTTCTTCCTTCTTCTTGAGGTTCATGTGTTTTGCAAATTGTATCTTGGATATTCAAAGTTTCTAGGCTAATATCCACTTATCAGTGAGTGAATATCATGTATGTTCTTTTGTAATTGTGTTACCTCACTCCAGATACATCCATTTGCCTAAGAATTGCATAAATTCATTGTTTTTAATAGCTGAGTAGTACTCCATTGTGTAAATGTGCCACATTTTCTTTATCCATTCCTCTATTGAGGGACATCTGGATTCTTTCCAGCTTCTGCCTATTATAAATAAGGCTGCTATGAACANAGTGGAGCATGTGCCTTATTACAAGTTGGAACATCTTTTGAGTATATGCCCAGGAGGGGTATTGCTGGATCTTCCAGAAGTACTATGTCCAAATTTCTGAGGAACCACCAAACTGCAAGAATTTTACAGATTTTTTTTGCATCGATAATCATAAGGGAAATTGGTCTGAAGTTCTCTTTCTTTGTTGGGTCTTTGTGTGGTTTAGGTATCAGAGTAACTATGGCTTCATAGAATGAATTGGGTAGAGTACCTTCTGTCCCTATTTTGTGAAATAGTTTGAGGAGAGTTGGAATTAGGACTTCTGATAGAACTCTACACTAAACCCATCTGGTCCTGGGCTTTTTTTTTTTTTTTTTTTTTTTTTTTTTTTTTTTTTTGGTTGGGAGACTATTAATGACTGCTTCTATTTCTTTAGGGGATATGGGGATGTTTAGATTGTTAATATAATCCTGATTTAACTTTGGGACCTAGTATCTCTCTAGAAAATTGTCCATTTCATCCAGGTTTTCCAGTTTTGTTGAGTATAGCCTTTTGTAGTAGGATCTGATGATGCTTTGGATTTCCTCAGGTTCTGTTGTTATGTCTCCCTTTTCATTTCTAATTTTGTTAATTAGGATACTGCTCCTGTGCCCTCTAGTGAGTCTGGCTAAGGGCTTATCTATCTTGTTGATTTTCTCAAAGAGCCAGCTCCTGGTTTGGTTGATTCTTTGTATAGTTCTTTTTGTTTCCACTTGGTTGATTTCAGCCTTGAGTTTGATTATTTCCTGCTGTTTACTCCTCTTAGGTGAATTTGCTTCCTTTTGTTCTAGAGCTTTTAGGTGTGCTGTCAAGCTGCTAGTGTGTGCTCTCTCTTCTTTTTGGCGGCACTCAGAGATATGAGTTTTCCTCTTAGGACTGCTTTCATTGTGTCCCATAAGTTTGGGTATGTTGTGGCTTCATTTTCATTAAACTCTAAAAAGTCTTTAATTTCTTTATTTCTTCCTTGACCAAAGTATCATTGAGTAGAGTGTCATTCAGCTTCCACATCAACGTTGACTTTCTATTATTTATGTTGTTATTGAAGATCAGCCTTAGTCCATAGTGATCTTATAGGATGCATGGGATAATTGCAATATTTTTGTATCTGTTGGTGTGTTGGAAACCAAGGTATACCAGCACCGATCAGAAGGAACTCGAGCTGCAGGTCAGGCAGGGCTCCTGTGTCCACAGCTGTCACAATTGGTTTGGAACAGATGTTGTGTTCCACTCACTAGTGAACCTAAGATCCTGGGCGTGCTAGGGCTCCTACAGCCATGGGACTGTCAGCCCTGTTCATGCCCAAGGAAGCCCAGAGCTGGCACTGACTGAAAGGGCTTGGTCCTGATTCCTAATGTGGTGACTACTAGTCTTACAGATTTAATAACTTTATACTTATTCCTCTAAAATGTAATCACTTTGAAAGTTGCCTTCCTCAATTTAAAAACAAAGCTATAGGCATACATTATGCCCAATTTGGGGATAAACATATTTAACAATCTACTAGTTAAAAAGGAATCCCTTGGGATGGAGAGATGGCTCAGAGGTTAAAAACACTGACTGCTCTTTGAGAAGTCCTGAATTCAATTCCCAGTAACCACATGGTGGCTCAGAGTCATCTGTAACTGGATCTTATGCCCTCTTCTGGTATGTCTGATGACAATGTACTCATGTGTAAATATAAAATAAAGTCTTTTTATTAAAAAAAAAAGAAGAAGAAGAAGAAGAAGAAGAAGAAGAAGAAGAAGAAGAAGAAGAAGAAGAAGAAGAAGAAGAAGAAGAAGTAGAATTCTGGGTCTGCAGATCAACACAGAGCATCTTTTTTTTTTTTTTTTTTTTTAAAAAAAAAGGAAGTGCATCCCTTTTCTGGGGATTCTGGGAATCTATAGCTAGTTCATAGATGCTGAGAAGGAAATAGAATCAGAAAAAAAATGCATTGTTTAGTGAAGGAGTCATTAATAAGGTACTCAAGCTTCTATGAGATAATCTTTCATTCATATTTCTATAAACTACCCTAATAAAACTAATTGGAAACACACAGAGGCACAAAAGCAAGTAACTAGTTGGGAAGAAGAGAGGAGAGTTGGGAGTGGAAGAAGAAAAGAGAAGAGAACTGCAGGTAACTATGAACACTATTTTACATACATATATGAACATGGCATAATTAAGCCCAATATTATACATAATTAATATATGCTAATAAGACATTTAAAAAGAACTCCTATTTATCTTAACACTTGTCTTGTAAGACTTCAAATGGCAGTTTCAGGGATTTGAATACATTTGAGGATTTGAATATTTAACAGAGTTAGTGGGGCTGATATGATCGAGGCTCCTACCACCCACCCTGGCATTTGAGGAAGTCAAATACATGTGCTAGAACAGGAAGTTGCTCTCAGTGGACTTCAAAGCACGTGATCATTGGTTATCTAGCTTTTGGAGGGAATCTTAGCTATATGGGCATCCCCATAATGGAACACCAGCCTTCGGAAGGTGTCCTTGTTCCACTTGGATCTCACTGGAACAAAATGCTAAATGTCTCAATTTGGTTCAATTCAAATTAGTCTGAGGGTTTTTCCAGGTCTCCCCCCTGAGTTGCAGTCACTGTACTGTTTCACATGTTCAGGCTTTGTGTGTAATGGAATAAGTGAGATATGCCCTTGAACTTTCTCTGAATGTCATTCCCTGTCATTACTGCATCTAACCTGACTTCAATTAGAAAAGCAATGTATCTTTTACCTTTAAAAGATGCCATTAAGAACATTTTTAATCCTTATTCCCTCCCTCTCTCCCTCTCCCTCTCTCACTTCTATCTCCTCCATTAGCTTTTCAGCTGATAAAAGAATATTGACAAGTATCCACCATGCCATAAACAGGTGGGGTGGCTTAGGGTGTTCTCCACAGCTTATGGAATATAGTGAACTCAATGACAATCTGGCTTCCATGAATATGTCTAGGGCCTGGCTTGTTCACAGCATGAGTTTCTATTCTTTACCCATGAGACTCCATGTCCTTCATGTGAACAACTAAAGAGTAACAATCTGAACCTGGCTTCCTCAGTTTACTTCTAAATGAAGACTGTCATCAAAATGAATGACTTGCTGCATTGGGAACCATTTTAAAACCAGGACTCATGATTCCTGAGCCACAATGGTGTGTGTGTGTGTGTGTGTGTGTGTGTGTGTGTGTGTGTGTGTGTAAGAAAGTGTGTGCTCTAAAGGAAAAAAGATAAGACAAGAGATGGCTTAGAGGGTAAGGGCACTTGAGGTCAAGCTTGATGAAATGAGTTCAAATTCTAGGTCTCATAGAGTAGAACGGGAGAGCTGGAGAGGTGATTCCTGCTTGTCCTCTGAACCATAGCTGCACCATGACCCTCCTCCTCCCACTCACGCCAAAACACACGCAAGTAAGTATATGTAACTATAAAAACTTTTAAAAACAGAAGAATAACTAAGGGATTCCCAATATTCCTTTGGCTGTCCCTATTGAAGACAAAGAATAAGAGATTTGGGGGATATAAAAAGTGAGAGTAAAAAGACACAGAAATCTAATTGGGAAAATATTCAGAGAAAGAAAATTAACAAAAACTGATGTGATTTTTAAAAAGCATTTTTTAAATAAAAATACTTTTAAATGTTGGTAAAGCTCGTCTTCAAAAGTTATAAACAAAATACAGGAATAAAAATCCTCAGAATGGCCTGCTTCTCCTTGTCCTGTGTTTCTGATGCTGTTCTCAGTATATCTAGGCCCCAAATGATGTCTTGCTGATTCCAAGCAGCTGGGAGCGACTTGTACTATATACAGAACTCTCTTCTGGCACTTAAGGAATGCACAACTCTCCTGGCCCTTCAGTTTTCAGGAAGTCATTATCAAATGCTTTCATCTTTCTGGCAGGCAGAACGTCTGCAAGCTGTCTGTATGAAATGGGGTGCAGATGATTTGACCAAACATCAGGCTTGGCCTTCAAATGTGCATCCTTGAATTCGTCAGTTCATCCTGCTAAGTGCTGATCAGAAATTGGTTTTGTTTCTTGTAGCCAAAATTATACAGGGGCATAAATATTTAATATTATTGGCTCTCTTTCATGACCTTGCCTTCCCCTAGATGGCTCTGAAAGTCATGCCAGATAAATTTCCCAGATGCCAGACCATTGAGGAAAATACTCAAAAGTGATAGGGTCCAGCAACTTCCTTCCTAGGGAAAAGATGTGGGACACTGGATACGCAACAGATGTTTGATTATAAAGTGCTCACTCAACCCTGCCTTCCACAGAGATGTTGAGCAGACTGCATTAAAGTTCCACAGTTGGCTAGACCTAGGTTTTCTGGTTCAAATAAAATATTATTCCAAATAATAATGTGCTATAAAATTGTTTATAAAGTTACTTTAAAAATCACATAGTCCATATATCTGACCTATAGCCTCTATGATAAATCCATGTTGAATTTTGTCACTGTTCCAAGATATGACATAAAAAAAAATTAAATGGAAGAATGAGTTTACATTCAGTAGACAATTTGCTCCATTGTGTCCAATTCTGTGGCCAGGAAAATTAGAGCTGAAGAAAGCCATGGCAAATTGGAAATATTCATTTCATGGCAGCCAGGAGGCAGAGAGACATAGAAAGCAACCCCAAATTGTTGAGCCTCTACTTTCTATTTTTGCTTCATCAGTATAAGCAATGCAATATAATGCAATAAAAGAAAATAGCCAGGTTGTAGATTACAAAGCTGATATAGAAAAGGCAGCTACTTTCTTATACAACAGTCATGTACAAATAGAATTTGAAATAAAAAATATTTAAATTCTTAAAATTAAATATTAAGGGACCTAAGGAGATGGCTCAGCAGTTAAGAGCACACTTGCTGCTCTTCCAGAGGATCCATGTTTTTCTCCATACAGTATCTGGCAGCTCACAATTATTCATGACTCCAGATCCAGAGGATCCAGTGCCTCTGCCTTTCATGGGTACCTACACTCGTGTGTACACACTCACATGCAGACACACGCACACGCACGCACACACACACGCGCACGCACACACACACACACACAGACCTACACATACTTAAAATGATGAAGATAAGTATTTTAAAATATTAAATACTTAGGTATAACACTAAAAACAAATTCAAGATTAAAATAAAGAAAGCTATAAACTCCAATGAAATATACTTTATAAAGTAAAATGAAGACATATCCCATGTTCACAGAGAGTGTGTCAGTTCATTCAAACTGCTGTTATAATACAATGTCATGGATTGGTAAACAAGATAAATTTATTTTCACCATTCTAAAATCTTTCCTTACCAGAAAATTCAGATCAGTAGAGGTAATATTTATAAGAGACCATTTCCTGGGTCACACGTGTTACAGCTCTGCTTGTGTCCGTGAATGTTAAATGGAATAACTGAGCTCCTTTGGGGTGATTTTCTAATACTAATCCCTTTTATAAAGGTTCTGCCCCGTGACCTAAACAGCTCCATCAAAGCTACACATCCTAATGCTATCACCTTGAGGACTAAGACTTTAATACAAATTCTTGAAGACATAAGACATTCACTTGTAACAGAAACAACCATGTTAAAGTTATGTTTTACCCAAGTTGATCTATAAACTCAGTGCAATGCCTGTCAAACCCTGGCTATCAACATACTAATTCTACAGGTTATACTGAAAGTCAAAGGGCACAGCAAATCTACCTCAATATTGAAAAACAAGTCTGAAGGACTGAAAGGTGCCTGACTTGAAGACTTTCCATAAAGCTACAGTAATCTAGAGAGCATGTATGAAGAAAGATTAAAGTAAGTTCCTATTACTTACCATGTATAAAAAAAAATCAATTTCAAGTGGATCAAAGGTCTCGGTGTAAGACCAAAAGCTTTGAAACAAATAGCACTGAAAGCCCATGAGACAAGCCATGTCCTACTTAGGTTTTCCTTTTTAATAAATAAATAAATAAATAAATAAATAAATAAATAAATAAGATCTCTCACCAAGCATTACTTTTAATCTTCCCCAGGTCTGGCTTAAACCCCAGACTTATAGAACAAATATTTCGAGATATGAAAATTGCAAGAAATTTTCAAAAAGGCATATACCATCACAGGACATAATCCTAAGAACTGATGTGGTATTACATGAAATTAAAAAGCTGCAAAGAAAGTAAAACAAAGAAAACAGTCACTGGAGTGAAGCGACAGCTAACTGAGTAGAGAAATCTTCACTACTGCATAACATACGCAATGAATATCTAGGATATATGAAAACCTCAAACACCAAAACCCAACTCATGCAATCAATCAATCAATGGCTTGATGTAATGAACAGATATTTGTCTGAAGAATATGTAGAAAACTTTACATACTTGACAAAGTGTACAACACCCTTTGTCATTAGGGAAATTCAAATGGAAGGATGTGGGACTAATGGTCTAATGGCCATATTATGAAGATGTTACAAGAAAAGTGACATCTTTCTATATGCAAACCTAAAGAAATGAAATTTGTAATAAGTGAAGAAACTGAAGATTAGAGGGAAAAAACACAGTGATTTTAATGAAGGAAAAGTCATTCTAATTAGTCAGTGCACTGAAGAGAGTCTAAAAATAAACCCACATGAACATGGTCATATTTATCTGAACATTTTTAACAAGGGGAAATGGCAATTTAAGAGAAAAAAGATGATACACATACACATACATGCTCATATACACGTACAAGTGAAGCTGACCCTAGACGTTGTGACCTTTACAAACACTAACTCAGGATTAACCATAAACCTGAGGATACAATGCAAAACTGCAAAGTTCCTAGAAGGTAACTTAGGAGAAAATTTATGATCTTGGCATTTGTTGATTTTTTTTTTTTTGTAATGATACCAAAAGGACAACTGCAAAAGTAACAACCCAAATAGGCTAGATTTCAGTAAAATAGCTACTTTGTCAGACCAAGCACAGTCACATGTCCCTAGTTCCCACACATGGGAGGGAGAAATCGGAGAATCATCAGAGATGAAGGCCTGCCTGAGTTACAGGAAACACCTGTGGTCAGGACCGTGAGTGAATCAATATAGGCACAGACAGAAAAACAGTTATTCAAGAGACTGAAATGAAAAGCCACATACTTGAAAGATAATGAAAGGCATATAATACTTATTCAAAAGTTAAATAAAATAATTAAGTATTTGGAAAATAGCTTTTTAAAATCTTTTTTTTTTTTTTTTTTTTTTTTTTTGCTATATTTGGATATGATCTGTCAATCAGGTTCATGTTTTGGAAGCTTGGACCACAAGGAAGCTCTATAATAGTGGAAGAATTTTAAGAGGTGGGGGCCAAGTGAGAAAAAGTTATAAGGGGGGTCTATAATCATAAATGGATAAATGATGTGAGAAGCGAGCCAGGACTCTTGTCTTGAGAAGTTCTAGTGAGAGCAAGCTAGAAAGAATGACTACCCAATGCCTTGGTCCTTTCTGTTGAGGATGAGGGAGGTTGAATGAGCTGCTCCTCCCCCTTGTAAGTCTTGAACATTTGAATACTTGATTCCCAGTAGGTAGCTGTTTGGGAGGCTTAAGAGGTATGGTCCTGCCTTTAGAAAGTATGTCATTGAAGGAAGAATTGGTGGTTTCAAAAGCCTCGTGCCATTCTGAGTTGCTCATTCTTCTTCCTGCTTGCAGTCTAACATGTTAAGCTCAGTTGTTCTTGGCCTTGTGACTGGTGATTTCATATGTATGATGATGATCACCTCTCTGAAACCAGGAGCCCCAACCAAACCCTTTCTTCTATAAATTGCCTTGGTTGTGGCACTTGATCCCAGCAACAGAAAAGTGAGGAAGACTAATGACAAGATCATGGCTTCCTTGCCTGGCTGTTTGGAAGCCATGGAAATCTTGCCAGGTGCCCTCCAGTCAGAAAGATGGTGGGCCAAACAAACTTCTTTATTTATGAACTTTACAGTGTAAGTTACATAGGTATCTTCTTATAGCAACACAAAATGGACATTTCATGTAAGTTAGTTATAAGCCAATTTCTATGTATTTTCCAAAAGAGTTAACTGTTTACTAATTTTTTAAACTAACAGAATCACACAATAGTTTTTTTTTTCCATTCTAATCCTGGAACTTTGATTCCAAACTCCTTGAAGCCAACAAAAGTATTTTTTAAATCACAAAATTTCCAAAAAGGGGAGGAGGAATCATATCCTAATACATGAAGGACTATATAACAGATCTGCATCCCTATTTTATATTCTACTATCAAACTCCTGTGATGGTTCATCATCTTCATCAACTTAATTGGATTTGCAATCACCTTGGAAACACAGTAAGGCATGTCTGTGAGGCTGTTCCCAAAGAGGCTTAACAGGGAACATGAGACCAACTGTGAATACAGGTGGTGCTATCCATAAGAGTTCAATGACTAAATTAAAAAGAAAGTGAGTTGAGCACCAGCATCCACCCCTTCCTGCTTCTTGACTGTGGATGCAGAGTGGTCAGTTGCTTCACGCTCCTACCCCATGCTTTCCCCACCATGGTGGGCTGTGTGCTCCTAAATTGTGAACTAAAACAAACCTTTCTTTTCTTTTTTGTTTTTTTTTTTGTTGTTGTTGTTGGTTTTTTTGTTTTGTTTTGTTTTTTGTTTTTCAAGACAGGATTTCTCTGGAGTCCTGGCTGTCCTGGAACTCACTTTGTAGACCAGGCTGGCCTCGAACTCAGAAATCCGCCTGTCTCTGCCTCCTAAGTGCTGGGATTAAAGGTGTGTGCCACCACCGCCCGGCAAACCTTTCTTTTCTTAATTTGCTTTTATTAGTATTTGTCACAACAAGGAAGAAAGGAATCAATACAATCCCTAAGTTTTAAAGGTAACACTGGATCCTAGCTGTCTAGATCATGAGTATGTTAAAGAGTCCTTTACACAGAACATAGATGATGAGAACTACTAGACACAAGGGCTCTAATCATTGGACCAGTAGCTCTCAACCTGGGGGCTATGACTCCTTTGGGGGTCAAATGGCTCTT
The DNA here is from genome assembly GCF_900095145.1 of Mus pahari. Taxonomy (NCBI): domain Eukaryota; kingdom Metazoa; phylum Chordata; class Mammalia; order Rodentia; family Muridae; genus Mus; species Mus pahari. Next base: position 15,843,817 of record NC_034593.1, on the reverse strand, counting down.
TCACAGGGTCACCTTTGACGGTCAGAGAACACAGATATTTATATTATGATTCATAACAGTAGCAAAATTACAGTTATAAAGTAGCAATAAAACCCGTTTCATGGTTGGGATCACCACCCATGAGGAGCTAACTGTATTAAAGGATCTCGGCATTGGTAAGGTTGAAAGCCACTGGAAGACTATGTGAACCACTACACATAAGGCTCTAATCCTTAAAAGAATTTTTCCCTGACCTTAAAAATAAAATCCTCTAAACACCTTTTCCAGACAAATGTTCTTCTACTTGAAACCAAATTGTCTAAGATGAGTTTGGGGCAAACTGCTGCATACCACTGAGCTACAATCTCATAGACATCCCTCTGTGATTTTCCTGTCTCATGGTCTCATACGTTTATGGTGAATCTGATTCTGGTATAATACGCCAGAATTTTAAATAAGTAACACTTCAGGACCAGTGGACAGGAAGTTCAGCTCCACATCCTTTTAGTAAAACTCATTTGTTTCTGGAAAGGACTGCATCTGACTGGCAGCAACAGAGCTTGTGAAGATGTTCATATTTGAGTTTATGGGGAAGCCCAATGAGGTTAGCTACTGTCAGTCCTCCTAAGCTTTGGGCTGTGACAGAAACTAGATAACAACCTGCGTGAGCAGGTGAACTGTGACCAAGCCCTTGGTCACAAAACTCTGGCAATAGAATGGTATGGTATCTGATCCGGATGAGGCTTTGAGATCTATAGCAGTCAAAGATCCCAAGGTCAGCTCATGCAGTATGGAGCCAACACACGCAATAATGTAAGCCTTTACATTATTGATTGTAGATCTGTTTCCAATGTATAGATATCGCAGACTTTGCTCCATAATAATTAATTTAGATTAACAAATATGTCTTACTGAGCCTAGTAGCATAGATTTGTAGCCTCAGCTATTTAGGACACCGAGGCAGGAAAATCACAGGTTCAAGGTCTGACTGGAGTTCAGAAAGAGTTTAAGGCTAGCCTAGGCAATTTAGTGAGACCCTGTCTCAAATGAAACAGTGAAAGGGGCTGCCATGGTGCCACCATACTAAAGTTGTCTAGAGTTGCAAGGATAAAAAGCAGAGAAAGCAAGTTCTCAGCACACAGCCAAGAAAGCAGAAACACACACACACACACACACACACAGAG